>NW_024097320.1:0-160374 GCF_016545835.1 Crotalus tigris | reverse complement strand
TGAGGCCATCAGCATGGCCCATTTCTTTTCCAGGCTTGTGGAGTAAAGAAAAATCATATGCAGACAAAAAAATAGACCACCTAAGCATTCTAGAGGAAATGATTTGGGGAGTCTGCTTACGTATGGTATACAGTCCCAGCAGAGGCTTATGGTCAGTGAAGACCGTGAAGTGCCTGCCATATAGAAAGTCATGGAATTTTTTAATTCCAGCAACAACAGCCAGAGCCTCCCTGTCTATCTGAGCGTAGTTGCGCTCGGCAGAAGACAGTGTTCTGGAGTAGTATGCAATAGGAACCTGAGTTCCATCAGACCTGAGGTGACTCAGGACAGCTCCAACCACGTAGGGGGATGCATCACAAGCGATGCACACAGGAAGAGACTCGTTGAAATGTGCAAGAACACTGTTAGAAGTGAGCAAGGCCTTGACTTCTTTAAAGCAAGCCTCATGTGCTTGTGACCACAGCCACACAGCTTGTTTGTCTAGTAGCTAGCTTTATGTGGAAGAAAAGAATTGTAGAAATTCAGGAGGCCTAGGAAGGCCTGAAGTTCGGCCTTAGACTTTGGCCTGGGTGCTTGTAAAATAGCAGTTAGTTTGGATTCAGCAGGATGAATCCCAGCAGCATCAATTTTGAATCCCAGAAATTCAGTAGAAGGCACCCCGATCTTGCATTTGTCTTTTCTGAGCTTGAGGCCTGATTCCCTGAATCTTAACAGGACAGCCCTAAGTCTTTCAGCTAGAATGTGTGTGGAGTCTCCTGCAATCAAGACATCTTCAAAGTAGGGGCAGACCCCTGGTATACCTCGTAGTGTGTTTTCCATTACGCTTTGGAAAATCCCAGGAGCGACATTTACTCCAAACTGTAGCCTTTTTACTTTAAAGGCTCCCCTGTGGGTCACAATGGTCTGAGCTATGGCAGCATCATCATCAAAAGGCAGCTGTTGATATGCTTGAGCTAGGTCAAGCTTTGCAAAAACACGCCCCCCCTTGAGAGAGGCCAGGATGTGACTGACCACAGGAACAGGATAGGCATGTTGCTGCAATGCCTTATTGAGTGTGCATTTGTACTCAGCACAAATGCGAATGTCCCCATTTGCCTTTAGAGGCGTGACAATGGGGGTCTCCCAAGGACTGGAATCAACAGGTTCTAGGATTCCCTGTTGAATCAGTTTGTCTAACTCAGTGTCAATTTTACTCTTTAAAGCAAAAGGGACCCTTCTTGCTTTAATTCTAATGGGAGTGACAGTGGGGTCTAGCTTTAAGGACACAGGGGGTCCTTTGAATGTGCCCAGCTGGGGGCTGAAAACATCTGCAAATTCTTTGCAGACTTCCTGTAGGTCGAGTGTTTGTAAGCTGTTGAGTCCTGTGACGTGTATCCCCAGGGCCTCAAACCAATCGAGTCCTATGAGACTCGTTCGTTCACCCCCTACTACTAATAAGTCTAGTGGACCTTCAAAACTCTTGTATTGCACGTTAAGGGTGGCCTCCCCCTTAACACACACTCTTGAGTTCTGAAAATCTGTTAATACAATATCAGAAGGCCTTAACGTGGCCTTAGACCCACTACTGGAACAAATCTTCCTAAATGTATGCAATGAAATGATGGACAGGGCAGACCCTGTGTCTAGTTCCATAGATAATGGGACCCCTTGTAGCTTCACGTTGAGTGACAGCTTTTTCTTCATGGGCTTGTGTGTGCCTGTTCTACAGATGCTTCTTCGCGAAGCGCAAAACCCTACCCTATTCTGGCTGGGGAATCTGGTACCTTTCAGGCGTTCTTCTTGGGTTTGTGCCTTTCGTCGGCTCAGACACACAGCTGCAATATGCCCTTGTTTGCCGCATGCCCGGCAGGTAGCGGAGCGGAACTTGCAGTCGGTTCTCCTGTGGCGACCTCCACAGCCGATGCACTTGAGCAGAGCCGAAGAGCTTCCCTTCTGGTTCTCTTCCTTCGCGGGGTGTAGACGGTCGACTTCCTCGTCCGGATCCTCCTCGGAGTTTCGTCGGACGTCTTCCTGGTGCACGGACGCACCCTCTGCACTGTTTCTGATCGGCCGCATGTTTTTGATGGCGCCGCCTGCTGCTTCTTCTGCGGTGACTTCCCTTAAGGCGTCTTGGAAGGATAATTCTTCCTTGGCAAAAAGTCTCTGTTGTAGCTCTCGATGCCTTAGCCCGCACACGAATCGGTCCCTCAGTCGTTCCTCGAGGTCCTTGAACTCGCAGGGCTTGGCGGCCTTCCGTAGCGCGGCGATGTATTCCTTGGCTGTTTCACCGGACCGTTGATCCCTCTGCTCGAAGGTGTGGCGCCATGAGATAACGGACACCTTGGGGTGGAAGTGCTCTTTCAGCAGCTTCTTCAGGTCTGCGTAGCTTACAGACTCTACTGGAACAGGTGCTACAAGATTTTCTGCGATTTCGAAGGCGTCTTGGCCGCAAACGCAAAGCAGGGTGGCGGCCTTCAAGCTATCTTCCCTCACTTGGTTTGCCTTGAAGTAGTTCTCCATTCTGGATACGTAGGACTCCCACCGCTCTGGATGTGAGACGTCGAATTCCGAAAGCCTTCCGATTTTCGCCATCTTCGGATCTTCAGGAGACGGGTCTATCAGCCAGCCTACCCCCGAATGCGCACCGGATTGGCGGGCAGCTGCCGAGTCGACGCCGTTCCTCTTCCGCCGCTCAGGACTCCTTGGTAAGCTTACACTTCTTCCTTTCCAGGTAGTGCAAGGCATCCCACCTTCGTCGCCAGTGTTGCGTCCTTGGCGGGAAAACAGACACGAGAAGCAGCTGGAGTTCTCAGTTTCTTTTATTCAGCGTTCAGCTTACAGGAAGATGGCTTCAGCCTCGCCCAAACGCCTCGCAGCCTCTTATATAGGCAACTCCCGGGTAAATGGGTTACTTTTCCCGCGCCAGCACCCGCGCATGCGCACGGCGCTGGCGACAGCCTGTCTGGTCCCGGGCAGCTTTGCACCTGCCCGGGACTGCCTGCAAACGCCCGAGCCGTTTGCAAAGGCTCGGGACATAACAGACGGGTTTCGGGTTTTAAAATTAATAATAACAAGACTAAAATATTACCCAAAAATATGACCAACTTGGATAAGCAGACTTTGGTTAAGTTGACAGATTTTGAGGTTGTTGATAAGGTAAAATATTTGGGGGTTACTTTATCTGTTTCTAATGTAAAATTGTATAAAAATAATTATGAAAGGTTGTGGGTCAGGATACAAAGAGACTTGAAAAATTGAGAGAAATTGCAATTATCTCTTTTGGGAAGAATTGCAGTGATCAAAATGAATGTTCTGCCAAAGTTCCTTTTTTTATTTCAAATGATACCTATTTTAAAGAACAAGGTTAATTTAAATGAATGGCAGAAAGGTATCAATAATTTTATTTGGGCAGGGAAAAAACCAAGAGTAAAGCTTAAAATAACACAAGACATTCGTGAGAGAGGTGGACTCAAGGTACCGAATTTGAAATTGTACTATGATGCTGTGGCCTTAACATTAATTAGTGATTGGGTTAATTTAACAAATGTAGAAATACTCCTCTTGGAGGGTTGGGATTTACTTTTTGGATGGCATGCCTATTTAATTTTTAATAAAAAAGTAGATAGGGTTTTTAAATCTCATATTATAAGGATTTCTTTATTTCGGGTTTGGAGGAAATATTATAGAAGTGATTTTAAAATCCCATTATGGGCTATACCTTGGCATGTGATAGAGGGGATAAGGAGAGGAGTTAAGATGGATGGTGTTTCTTACGCACAATTACTTAGATGGGATGGTAAAAACTGGCAGTTAAAATCTTTGGAAGATCTAGCACAAGAAAATATTATATACTCATGGTTTCAGTATAGACAAATAGTGGATAGATGGAAGTTAGATCGTAATGTGGGTTTACTTAGAGAAGATGAAAATTTTCTTAAACAAGTAAAAGATCAAAGACGAACTCATATTAAGAGAATTTATGGGGTGCTAGTAGAATTGGATTCAGAGGCAGAATTAATTAAAGAATGCATGATTAAATAGGCACAAAATTTTGGTGAACCAGTTCTACTAGATACCTGGGAAATTATTTGGGTGAGGAATGTCAAATTTACACAAGCCCAGAACTTAAGGGAGAATTTTTATAAAATGTTTTACAGATGGCACCTTGATCCACAAAAAATGTCTCGTATGTATCCTGACTTACAGCCTAAATGTTGGAGATGTGGTTGTTTGGATGCTACTTACTATCATATTTGGTGGTCGTGTAAAAATATAAAAGCCTTTTGGATTAAGATATGGTGGAACATTCAAAGAATTTTTAGAAGGAGGGTAAAATTTACTCCACAATTGTTTTTGTTAGGTATTGTTACTGATTGTGATACTAAAGAGACCACATTGATGTTAAATTTAATTACAGCTGCAAGGTTGCTAGTAGGGCAATGTTGGAAGAAGGAATCTTTGCCTACTTTGCAAGAGTGGTTTTTTAAAGTTTCTTATCTGGCGGAAATGGCAAAGATTTCGGCTTTCTTGAAGGATCAATCGCAAGAGAAGTATTTTGCGGTATGGAAAAAATGGATAGATTTTATACAATGTAAGTTGGATATTAAAAAATATTATTTAGTTTTTCAATAACTTATATTTAAAATTTAAAATAACTTATAGATTTTATTCTTTTTTTATTTTTATTTTTTATTTTTATTATATTTTCTTTTATCTTTTTCTTTTTTCCTTTTCTTTATTCTTTTTCCTCTTAAGTATTATTCTTTTGGTATCTATGTTTTTTTATATATATATTATGGTTAATTATTTTATAATTTGTTTAATTAATGTATTTAATATTTAGATTTATTCATGGTTTATATCTTTTTTTAAGATTTTTTGTAGAAATTTTAATTAAGCCTATGTTCAGCTCTGGGAAGGCCGGGGGAGGGAATGGGAGGGTTGGGGATGGGTTGTTTTGTTTTTGTAAAATTTCAAAAATTCAATTAAAAAAAAAAGAGAACCTTTACAAAATGTTTTATAGATGGCATCTCCCACCCACAAGATTGGCTAAAATGTGTACCAATGTCTCCCCTAAATGTTGGAAATGTAATTTGACAAGTGGAACTTACTATCATATGTGGTGGGAATGCACGCGAGCTCGTGATTTTTGGAACAGGATTAAAGTATGGTTGGAAGAAATATTAGAGCAAGTGGTAGAACCAAAACTAGAACTCTTTCGATTAGGTTTAACTATGCAAAAGCATGACAAAGGCATACTTTATTTAATGCTACACATTTTAACGGCTTCCAGACTGGTTTTTGCTCAAAATTGGAGGAATAAGGGAACCCCAATGGAAGAAGAGATCCTGCATAAAATTTTATCATGTGCTGAGATGGACAGGCTTACAATGATTATGAAAGACAAGACAGAACACGAATACTTCGAAATCTGGGGCAAATTTTACCGTTGGTATGAATTAAGAACTGCTCGGACTTCAAGTTAATGGTAGAATTAAAAGATATATATAACTGTACATATAATTGTATATATAATTGTATTGTATAGAAGATGAGGCTTATATAGAGGTTAAGAACAATGTATTAAACCTTTGTACCATGATAGAAACTGATAGGAAAATTCATTCTGGAATGTCATGTTTGTCCATTGTTGTTTTAATTGTATTATGAATAAAATTAAAAAAAATGTTTTGGTATTCCAATTCCACTATTTTTTATGAAGTTTTTGGTAGAACTCTTCTTGCTTGTTATTAGGTGCATATACTGCTATTATCAGTATCTGTTTTTGATTTATCCTTAATTCCACCATCAATATTCTTCCTTTTTCACCTGCATAGATTTGTTTGGGATTCATTATTTCTTTAATATATAGAGCTATTCCTCTTTTCTTTAATTGAGCTAATGAAAAATGAAGTTTCCCAATTTTCGGTTGCTCCAACAATTTATAGTGTTGTCTTTTAATATGTGATTCTTGGAGACAAATTATGTCCATTTTTAATCTTTGTAGTCATGTAAAAAAATTCCTTTTTATAGGGAAATTCAATCCATTTACATTCATTGAAAGAATCCCATTTTCCTTCTCCATATCCTTCAATTATATATAGGTTTTAATCTTCTAGTTGTTCTTATCTGTCTCTGTGTCACAACCCATATTGTTTAAGGGGCCCTTTCTAATTCTATTCCTTCTATTATTCTGGATTCTGCCATACTCTTGGAAGGGAGGGGGAAAGATGCTGAGGGCTGCCTCTTTGTTTCTCTCTGTCACTACAATGTAACTCTTTCGCTGTCTCTGAATACTTGTTCTTTGAACTGTCTTCCCTTGATGTCAGCTTGAATGTGGGAGAAAGGAATGTGCTTCCGGGCACCTGGCTTATCTCCTGTTTTGGAAGGGAAGATGCAAAGACCCAACAAACATCGCTACAAGTCCGAGACAGACCGGCATTATCAGCTCTTTCCTGCAACAGACTTCCATTGGCATCCTTCAGTCTCAAGAGACTATGGTATTGTGCTCTGGAAAGGCAGCATCTGGTGTGGCTGAAAAGGCCAATTCGACAATGGCAGTCCCTTCCACACTATGGGCAGATACAATCTGACTCCTGTCCAGCTCCCAATTTTTGCTGGTTCTGGGACTGCCTCTTTGCCTCAGCCTGCCACAAAGTATCTCTTCAAATGAGTAGGCCATGCTGCCTCTTTAACCTCAATCAGAGATCAAGGATTCCCAGCTGTTAATGTCCATTCCCAAGGTCTTTAGGTCTCTCTTGCAGATATCCTTATATCTCAGCTCAGGTCTCCCTCTGGGGCACTTTCCCTGCACTAGTTCTCCATACAGGAGATCTTTCGGAATCCGACTATCAGCCATTCTCACAACATGCCCAAGCCAGCATAGACGTCGCTGTTTCAATAGTGTATACATGCTAGAGATTTCAGCACATTCCAGGACTCCACTATTTGGGACTTTGTCATGCCAGGTGATGCTGAGAATACATCCGAGACAGCGCATATGAAAAGTGTTCACCTTTCTCTCCTGCCGTACGTGAAGAGTCCAAGATGCAGTACAAGAGTGTGCTCAAGATGCAGGCTCTATAGACCTGGATCTTTGTATGTTCTGTCAACTTCTTATTAAGCCATACTCTCTTTGTAAGTCTGGAAAATGTGGTGGCCACTTTACCAATATGTTTATTCAGCTCAGTATCTAAAGAGAGAGTGTCAGAGATAATTGAACCGAGGTACACAAAGTCACGGACAACCTCCAGTTCCTGTGCAGAGATTGTAATACAGGGAAGTGAATTCACATCCTGACCCATGGCGTGTTTTTTTCAGGCTGATTGTTAGACCAAAGTCTTGACAGGCTGTACTAAAACAGTCCATAAGTTGTTAAAGATGTTCGGCAGAGTAAGCAGTAACGACAGCATCATCAGCAAAGAGGAAATCCCGTAGGCATTTCAGCTGGACCTTAGCCTTTGCTCTCATTCTAGAGAGATTAAAGAGTTTTCCATCTGATCTGGTCCAGAGATAGATACCCTCTGTTGCAGTTCCAAAAGCGTGTTTCAGCATGAAAGCAAAAAAGATCCCAAATAAAGTTGGTGCGAGGACGCAGCCCTGCTTCACTCCACTTCGAATGTCAAAGGAATCTGATGTTAGGCCATCAAAAACAACAGTGCCCTTCATATCTTCATGAAAGGAAGGACCTGATGATGTTGAGGAGCTGAGGTGGACATCCAATCTTAAAGAGAACTTTATATAAGCCGTCCCTACTAATCAAGTCAAAAGCCTTCGTGAGATCTATGAAGGCTACGAAAAGTGGCTGTCTTTGTTCCCTGCATTTCTCCTGCAACTCTCTAAGGGAAAATACTATGTCGTGGTGGATCTGTTGGCTTGGAATCCACACTGTGATTCTGGATAAACTCTCTCTTCAGTACAACATGGGCAAGCAGCTTCCCTACAACACTAAGAAGAGAGAGATGCTGCAATAGTTGTTACAATCACTCTTGTCACCTTTGTTCTTATACAGTGTGACGATATTTGCATCCTTCATGTCCTGTGGTACTCTACCTTCCCTCCAACAAATGCAGAACATTTCATGCAATTCAGTGGGGATGCTCTCTTTGCAGCACTTCAGGATTTCGGCAGGGATGTTATCTTTCCCAGGTGCCTTGCCAGAGGCAAGGGAGTCCAGGGCTGCATTTAATTCTTCTAGAGTTGGTTCACTGTCGAGCTCCTCCAAGACAGGCAGGCACTCAATATTGTTTAATGCTTCTTCAGTTACCTCATTTTCTCTGGAATAGCTGTGTGTGATTGTAACACTGGGAAAGTTGGAGCGCCTGGTAAGAATCAAGTCGAGCTGGTGCCAATGCTTTGATCTTGGGTGTCTCTAAGAGACACTGTGTTGAGGCTTTGTTTTAAAGAATATATTGCTAACACAAAAACTGTAGTAGCAGCAGAACTCCAGCAGGCGTTGGCCATTTTCGTTCATCTTCCTGATGCCGAACTGACCTAAGCAAGTGGGCCAAGAACTATAATCAGCTCCAACTCTGACATTGAAGTTGCCAAGAATAAACAGTGGTTCTTTCTCAGGGATTTTCTTGATAATAGCAGCCAGATCATCGTAGAATTTGTCTTTGAATTCTATTGAAGATAATGTCAGTGTGAATGCGCTAATAAGAGTAACCAATCCTGCTGGTAAGTGTAGCTGCAAGGACATAATTCTTTCACTTCCAGCAACAGGTGGAGTAATGAATCCTAGTAGGTGTTTCTGACCACAAAGCCAACCCCATATTGCCTAATGTCATTTGATGGTTTTCCCTGCCAGAAGAACAGCAATTTCTCTCCTTAACAGATCCTGAGTCTGACAGCCTTGTCTCTTGAAGGGCAACGATGTCCATCTGCAGTCTGCTCAGCTCCATGTCGATGACAGCTGTCTTATGTAAGTCATCTATTTCTTGCATCAGAAAGGCCAGGGGTCATTGTCTGAACATTCTAAGTGCCCAACTTTAGGGCAAAAATTTTCTTGTGTTTATTGCATGGTGCAGAGTTATCGATCTCCTTGTCGGCTTTAACCCTAAACCCCACGCACCCAGTGAGGTTAACAGACTGTGGCAGGGTGGCACTTTACTGGCTGGGGGCTGCCCAGTTTAGGCAGGTGGTAGCTGCCCAATGAGGTACTATGACCTCTCCCACCATTGAAAGTGGCCCCTGGAATCATGCTCTATACCAATCAAGCAAAGATTTATAACCAGTAACACGGGAACTGGCAGTGTCCTCTCCAGAGCCTGAGGCCTGGGTAGATTGATATGGAGGATAGGCTGTTACCCAGGCAGCAGATCCTCCCTCTCCACATCACTGAAATAGTCCAATGGAATGGCGAAGCCAATACAATTAGTTCCAGCTGCATCGCAGGAGTTACCAGAACGTGATTATATGCAGTCATGAACTGCTTCCAGGATTCCGGTTCTGGATTTTTACCTCAAGGTTAACTCCTGAAGCCTTTTCCAATAGTAGATATAGCTACAAGGCAGTGGAGGTTTGAAATCAGAGTTTCCCTTCGCCTAGAGGATGGTTTTGCCACTTTATCCACCATTGGGGCATAAAGCCCTCTTCCGCCTTTGAAAACCATTGGCCATCTTCTCCTGTAACCCTGGAAAGGGGCCCTTACAAGGTGCTACCAGCTGGGCCAGCTGGACCAAGGTTTTTTAAGGAGGTATTACTCCTCCTGCACTCCTCCTCACTCCAGGACTCCTACTCCAGATTTTACCTTGGGATTGCTTCTTCACTCCTTCACTTACTACCCCATCACTTCCAAACACCATTTGCACATTTACTCCCACACATACTACCCCGTCAGTTGCAAATGCTATTTGCTCATACACTCCCTCACTTTCTGCCCTTTTCTTCCAAACACCGTTTACTCATTCATTCATCGCCTCACTACCCCATCACTTCCAAACACCATTTACTCATTCACTCCCATGCATACTGCCCCTTCGCTTCCAAAACGCTCCATCATCCCGTCACTCCCACATGTACTACCCCGTTGCTTCCAAGCACCATTTACCCCATCACTTCCAAATGCCATTTACTCATTCACTCCCACACATACTACCCTGTCAGTTGCAAATGGCATTTCCTCATACACTCCCTCACTTGCTGCCCCGTTGCTTCCAAATGCTGCATACATTCGCTTCCAAACACTTCATACATTCACTCCAAACACTTCATACATTCACACACAGCTTTACTCACAAACATATGCATTACATATTTAAAATTCATTTCTGCAATTATTCACAAACCCAGCACGCAAAATACTTCAGTCTATCTAATCTAATCCATTTACTCATTCACTCCCACACATACTACCCCGTCAGTTGCAAATGCCATAATTAGGTTACTATAATATAAGATAGATACATGGGTTGAGATAGAGGTATATTCTTCTCCCACTGGGCCTCTGAGGATGGAGCAGGGCCAAAGGATGCCCCTCAGCATGCTGCATCCCCAGGCCATTGCACACACCCAGGGAATCGGCTATCTTTTGGTGGCAGGAGGGGGAGGAGGGGGCTTGACCATTGAACAGGACGACTAGCTCCCTTCCAGCTGGGCTGAAGGTTTGGACAAGTCCGCCTTCTCTTCCTTCTTCCTTTTTCTCTCCCTCCTTTTTCCTCTTCCTCCCTTCCGTTGCTTCGGAGCGGGGGAAAAAACAAGGGGTGAGCTTGGTTCAAACAGTGGTCTCTTTGGCTTTCTTCTTCAGCAGCTTGGCCAAGAGCAGGAAGTGAGGGGCGGGGGAGAGATTCCTGGCATCGGGAATCATCAGCTGGACCTTCTGGTTGGTCCTTCACCACTCGGAATAGAGCTGGCAGTGGTAGCAGAATGACACCAGTGTCCAAAGGATGTAGATGGTGAAAAGGGGGATGGTCAGGGCAATGAGGCCAATGGCTGTTGAACTGCATGTGGTCCTGGGCATCCCGCAGGCAGAGCCAACCCAAGATGGCTGCCAATGGAGTGATGAAGAGGAAGCAGGCCATGTTGCAAAACAGCGTCCGCTTCTCGTTGCACGGCCTAGGGTGCCTGAGCCACTCCAACAAGGGGCCAGGGCCACCTTTCCACCACAAACTCCATGTGGCAAAGCTCGCAGTAACTGGTATTGGAAGAGGACAGGCAGTTTTTGTGGAGGGTCCCCAAGGACTTAACACCTGGGGATTGGCCCATTTGAATTGACCAGATAAACTATTGGGGTGGGGTTTGCTTGGGACTCTTTTAACCTATTGATCTGAATGGGAAACAGATCCTGTCTATTATGCCTGCTATCAGCTTCTCCTAATAAAAGTTCCTTTTGGAAGAAACTGCTTCCATGTGTTTTGCTTTCTTAGGATGAGGTTTTGAAGTGGGCCCTGACACTCTGTTCTCTTGCTCTTACCTCTTCTTCTGTCTTTGTATTTTCAGTTTCTTCTTCTTCCCTTGGCTTAGCTGTTCCTTTCTTCCTGTCTCTTTGTTTCTCTTTCTGGATGGGGTTCCACACTTTTCCCTTCCACAAACCCTTTATGATTATCGTAAAACTCCATTGTCTTAAGTGGTATGTCCAATCTGTATCTTTTCCAATCCCAGTTGATTAGGATCCCTTCTGAAATCAACCATCTGAAATTCTCGCCTTTTTCAGTTAATTTTCTAATCAGGAATTGTATTCTCTTTGTACATCTCTTAGTCCCCTGGGAATCTGCTTCAAGATTACAGTCTCTTTTTCTTTGTATTGCAGAGGGTCATCTCTCACTCTTTTCAAAATCTCATCCCTTATCACTCTTTTGACAAATCTAACATGTACTTGTCTGGGGACTTTATTTCTTCTCGCGTAGCTTGTGTTGACTTAAAATATTTGATCTAACTCTCCTTCCATTTCTTGTTTCCCAATTTCCAGTGCTTCAGTCAATAGTTCCATTATCAGATCCGCAAGATCTTTTTCTTTAGCCTCTATTATATTTTGGAATCTTAGGAAATAAGATGCTTTTTCCATTTCTATAACTGTAATTGAATATTCCAATTCTCTGTTGATCTGCATCAACTTTTGGTTGTCATCTTTCAGTTCTGCCAACTTTTGGTCAGTCTCTAGTGACTTATCTTCTACTTTTTGAATTCTTTGTTCATTTTTTGTGACCATCTGTTTAAAGTTTTCTAATTGGGGATATATGTTGTTAATTTTTTGGTTCATTTTATCAAGGTTGTCTTTTATCTCCTAATGATTTTTCCTTGTGTCATCCTTATGAGAGGAAATTGCTTCTTGAATCACTTGTAGTGTTGCTTGCATCTCCTTCTGGAAATTATTAACTTTTTCTTATTGGCACATTGCTTCAATTGATCTCAGATACACCAGGCTTGCTGAGGCGGAGGATGGGGCTGAAGGCGCTTTCTTATCAGTTTTACTTAGATTCGGAACACTCATTTTATTTCTAACCCCCAAATGCCTTTTTCAAACTCTAAGACTCTTTCCCCACACCTGCCTTCAACACTATATTCAACACAATATATCTTTCAAAATTATCTTAAATGGTTCTTATAGTCCTTATGTAATCTCTAGATCAATAAGCTCTTTCAGCAAGGAAATAGGAAAAGAAATTTATAATCCACTTCTGAAGATGGGGACCACTTCCAAACACAGTTGAAACAGTTCAAGTTCATAGTTCTTCTCCAAGAAGCTTCTCCACTATCTCAGTTTCCACTGTCCATAAGTAGTTCTCCAGTCCAACGTTAATAATTTATAATCCACTGGGCTCCCTAAAACCAATAGGAGAAATAAAAAAGGAAAAAAAGAAAAAAATGGTAAAATTGATCTCAAGGTCCGACTTTGCCCCTTTGCCAAAAATTAGTCCAAAATATCTTGCTAGCAATAGTTCTTACTGCTTACTCTGCCTTTAAATAGATGTAAAAATCACAATCCGAACAATATTTATAATGCAAATGTATAGGGCTCACTTCTAAAAACAATTATTCAGCATCCAAAGTTGCCTCTCAATCAAAATTTATAATCCACCAAGACCGACTGTTCGAGTTAATATTCCACAGGACTATGAAGGTCAGAAACATCAAACATCAAAGTGTTTAAACTGTAAATTAAACTAAACTAAATTGAGCATGGGAGTCAGAGCCCTGATTCCCTACTCCCATCTTGCTGCAGCGACGAAACTGGAAGTCTTCATTTGGTCTTTTTTGTAGGCCAGTTTGGTCTTTCCAGTACTCAGAGGGATTGGGAACAACATTGAGGTTGCCCCCCAATAACATTTTCAAGCTTTAGCAAACAGACTATTGTCCGATACATATGTTCAATAATGCTAGTTAATATAATAGTAAACAGCTGTGGTAAGTATGATAAACGATAATCATAAACAGTATCAATTAGTCAATACATCATTCTTCTTACTAATATATATTCAAAATAACATATCACATTCATTTCTCACTAGTTCATTTTCCTAACCATTGGTAAAAATTATCCCATGTTTTAAAGTAAACTGAATCTTCTTTCTCTCTAATCTCTAAGGTTAGTCTATACATTTCTGCACACTCTAAAATTTTCTTAATTAAAATCTCTTCAGTTGGTAAGTTTTCCAGTATTGGGCAAAAGCTATTCTTGCTGCTGTCAATACATGCAGTATTAAATACTCATTCTCTTTCTCATACTTGGCTCCTAATATTCCTAGCAAAAATAGTTCTGGTTTAAATTCTATTTATTTTAGTCATCTTTTCCAACCATGTATGTATCTTAAGCCAGAATTTTTTCACTTTAGGGCATACCCATACCCATACCCATGGTAGTAAGTACCTGGCTTTTGTTTGCATTTCCAACAATTATTCGAAGTATTTTAAAACATTTTCATATAAATTACAAGCCTTTGCAGATGACTTGGTTTTTATTTTGGAGGAGCCACTTGAAACAGCTACTAAACTGTTGGAGAAATTAGAAAAGTCTTATCTTTTTTTGGTCTTTTTATAGCTTTTATAATCTCCATTGTTGATATTTTCCCATTTAGTATATTTTGAATATTCTCCGGGATTTTTGGCAAGTCTGCTTATTTTAGAGATGACTGTATTTTCTCTTTAGGAACTGCCTCTGTCTTGTAAAGTGTCTCACAGAAATTTTCATAATTTTTTTCATTGAATCATTGTGGAACTGTAGTTTTCCTTCCTCTTGTAGCTTATTTATCATTCTTTTCCCTTTTTCTTTCTTCAATCTATATGCTAGCCATCTCCCCGGTTTATTGGCATTTTTCAAAAAAATTCTGTTTCGTCCATTTAATCTGTTCTGCCACTATATCCATCTCACCCAAGTTTAATTTATGTTTAATTATGTCCATTTGTTTCTTAAGGACTTTCTTTTATGGGTCTATTTGTAACTCTAGTTCCAATTTATAAGTTCTTCTTTCAGCTTTAACTGTAGTTGTTTCTTTACTTTATTTTTTTTAGTAGTATAAGTTATGGCCAACCTTTTAAAACAGTGGTTCTCAACCTTTCTAATGCCGCGACCCCATAATATAGTTTCTCATGTTGTGGTGACCCCCAACCATAAAATTATTTTCGTTTCTACATTGCTGGTGCCGGGGGTGTGGCCACCAAGTGGGTGTGGCCACCAAGTGGGTGTGGCCAATGGGTGTGGACACCAAGCAGGCGTGGCAAGGAAAACAGCCCCGGCCACCATTAATGCTGTGCCACCGCTGCATGTATTTTAATGCATGTTTACCCTGCCTTTAAATGTGGGACCAAAATTAACAGAAAGTTAGTAAATAATAAATAAGAACAGGCTGCTTTCATTTGAACCATAGATTATAGTGGGGACCTGAAGGGATTTTCTTTCAGTGAAGATGAAAGAAAGTATATGAAAGAGAGGGAATAAAAAGCAAAGCAGAAAGGAATAAGAAGAGTGAAAAATGGCATGGATCAGAAATAAACAAAACAATTAAATCAGTTTCAAGAGAATAAATGGCAACAAATGGAAGATTCAAACTAGTTTTAAGGGAATAAAAGGAAATAAATGAAAGTATTAAACCACTTTAAACAATAAATGGAAGAATCAAAGCAGTTTATAAAAGGAAATAAATATCAGCAAGCACAAATGCTTTAACCAAATTTTTGTAGCCCAGATGTGATAGCCTCCTCAGAGATTACATGCATATTTGTGCAGTTGTGCATTAGAATAGCACAAAATGTTGGTTTCAAATAATTTTATTGTGCAATAAATGAAGGAATAAATGAAGCAACTTTGATCAACCCCCCCCGAACCTCCCATTTGCTAACAAAGTTAATAGCACATGGGAGTCCAGCCACCCTCCGCTATCAGGTTGGCTTCTCTTAACCTGCCTAACCCGCGGTCAAAAGCTGCAGTGGCTCCTCCTCCTCCTCCTTTCCCCTTCCCCGCCTCAACCAGGAGGAGGTGGGCAGTGCTTGGCACTGGAGTCTTGGCTAAGCTGACGGTTCTACTTCGCTGGTAGCAAAAGCATGGTAAAATAAGTGGGCTCGACCTCTCTAGGCACCAGGCTCCATGGCAACGTAGCTCTGCCCCCTTCTCTGGCTTTGGGGGTCTCTTGCTGAAGAGAGAGAGAAAAGCGGTCGCGTGTTGCCTGCAACATTCAGAAAGCTCTTCTTCCCCCACACGCGTGGCTTCTCCTTACTCCCTGTGTGGCTGAGGATGCGAGACTCCCGCCTGGTGGGCTGCCTGGCTCCGGTTTCCTTGTTCGCCGTGACCCGTCACCCCAGCCCACCATGCCAGCTGCTGGGCTGAGTGGGGAGTTGCTGAACCCTTTGCATGGGGTGGCTGCCACCGCCTCCTGCCTCGGTCCGTCTCTCTGCTGCTGCGCCTGCTGCCGGGAAATATGCCCCAGCAGGAGCTGCTTTTGCCCGAAGGCTGGGAGGAAGCTCGCGACTAAGAAACACCCCACGGCCACTAGCACTTCTCGTAATTTTGCAGATGGCCTCCCCTTATGCAGCCCGCCCCGCGCCCTCTCTGCATGCCACTGATTGCAGCGGACAAGCCGGGGGCCACCAGGGAAGGCCAAGGCCAAAGAGCCCAGCCCAGCGGCTAGAAAACACCCTGCGGCTGCCAGAATTTCCCATAAATTTGCAGCTGGCTTCCCCTCATGAAGCCCGCCCTGTGCCCTCTCCGCCTGCCTAATACTGGCCCAAATCTTCAGAGATCGCTCTCAAACCATCCTGACCTGCCAGGAATAATACTAGGGGGAAGGAGAGAGGGACCTGACGAGCAGACAAACACGCACATGCGTTCCCGGGCCCATGTACTTTCCGTGGCCAAGTTCTTCCATTCCTATCCCTACCATGCCACAACCTGCTCCAGGCAGCTGTTGCCCTTAGAGCACAGGATCCTCCCCAGCTGACTGGCTCGGCCTCCTCCAGTCCGTCCTTCCTCACCTGTCCCGCGGGTTGACCCAGCTGGTGGTTTTGGTAGCATGGTCAATGTTGTAGTCGCGAGCTTCCTCCCAGCCTTTGTGCAAAAGCAGCTCCTGCCGGGGCATTTTTCCCGGCAGCAGGCGCAGCAGCAAAAAGACGGACCGAGGCAGGAGGCGGTGGCAGCCATCCCATGCAAACGGTTCAGCAACCCCCGACCCAGCCCAGCAGCTGGCACGGCAGGCTGGGGTGAGGGGTTGTGGCAAACAAGGAAACCAGAGCCAGGCAGCACACCAGGCGGGAGTCTCGCATCCTCAGCCACACAGGGAGTAAGGAGAAGCAGCGTGTGTGGGGGAAGAAGAGCTTTCTGAATGTTGCAGGCAACACACGACAGCCCAGGCAAGCCAGGCTGGCTGCCTGCTGTCCGTCTGTCCTCTTCCGATAAGTGAGCCGGTCGCCTCTCCACCGCTTCTCTGTCTTTCTTCAGCAAGAGACCCCCAAAGCCAGAGAATGGGGCGGAGCTACATTGCCATGGAGCCTGGTGCATAGAGACGTCGAGCCCAGTTATTTTACCATGCTTTTGCTTCCAGCGAAGTAGAGCCGTCAGCTTAGCCAAGGCTCCGGTGCCAAGCGCTGCCCACCTCCTCCTGGGTGAGGTGGGGAAGAGGAAAGGAGGAGGAGCTTTTGACCACGGGTTAGGTAGGTTAAGAGAAGCCAACCTGATAGCGGAGGGTGGCTGGACTCCCATGTGCTATTAACTTTGTTAGCAAAGGGGAGGTTCGGGGGGGTTGATCAAATTGCTTCATTTATTCCTTCATTTATTGCACAATAAAATTATTTGAAACCAACATTTTGTGTTATTCTAATGCACAACTGCACAAATATGCATGTAATCTCTGAGGAGGCTATCACATCTGGGCTACAAAAATTTGGTTAAAGCATTCGTGTTTGCTGATATTTATTTCCTTTTATAAACTGCTTTGATTCTTCCATTTATTGTTTAAAGTGGTTTAATACTTCCATTTATTTCCTTTTATTCCCTTAAAACTAGTTTCAATCTTCCATTTGTTGCCGTTTATTCTCTTAAAACTGATTTAATTGTTTTGTTTATTTCTGATCCATGCCATTTCTCACTCTTCTTATTCCCTTCTGCTTTGCTTTTTATTCCCTCTCTTTCATATACTTTCCTTCATCTTCACTGAAAGAAAATCCCTCCAGGTCCCCACTATAATCTATGGTTCAAATGAAAGCAGCCTTTTCTTATTTATTATTTACTAACTTTCTGTAAATTTTGGTTCCACATTTAAAGGCAGGGTAAACATGCATTAAAATACATGCAGCGGTGGCACAGCATTAATGGTGCCCAGGGCTGTCTTTCTTGACATGCCTATTTGGTGTCCATGCCCACTTGGCCATGCCCACTTGGCAACCACACCCACTTGGTGGCCACACCCATTTGGTGGCCACACCCACTCAACCACACCCACTTGGCCACGTCCCCGGCACCCGGCAATGTAGAAACAAAAATAATTTTATGGTTGGGGGTCACCACAACATGAGGAACTATATTATGGGGTCGCGGCATTAGAAAGGTTGAGAACCACTGTACTATTGCATTAAAATATCCCAATATACAAAGATTTTGGTAATTTAAGTCCAATATTTTCTTGTGTAGTTGTTCATAGAATTGCTCTTCTTTATCATTAGGTGTGTATATTGCTACCATCAATATCTGTTTTTGATTCACCATAATTTCCACCATTAATATACTCTCCTCTTCATCTGCATAAATTTGTTTAGGATTCCTCTTTTATTTTATATAAAGGCTATTTCTCTTGTAAGGACCCACCCCACTTTGCATCTTAAGAAGACAGAACTCTTGGAATAATTCTTCCAACAGGGATCCTTTATTAAGAGAAAATGGTTGCAGGCGTTCTAGACAGGACTTGGGGTTCAAGCTCTCCCATTCGAGGTTTTAAGGGGTTCCCCAGTAGTCCCACCCAATCACCCCCCTCTTCCAGTGACAGTTTCAGGCATCACAATCCCACCCCTTTTTTCCTTTCTTCCGTCTGGATGGAGACTTCAGATAAACTACATGAAAGGTAAATAGCCTCCTTTGTTATGATAAGGCCTTCTGGTGCTAACCACATTCAAACCCTTTGAAGTTGTACCAAAGGAAGTGAGGGCCATAAAGCCCCTTTGTTCACCCCCCTCTCTTTCTTTATGACAAAATCCAGAGAGGGCAGAAATGGGGTTTTCTATAATTGATAACTGGAGATGAAGTATAATTGGATTCTGACATCCGGCCCCCCTTAAAAATAAGAGAGATCCACCTGAAAGGAAACAAAACAGGTATAAAAATTAGTCAGGCTTGTTAGGATACTCTGTGTGAAACTTCTTCAATAGCTTCGGGGCTCTGACATAACGTTTATGGACCCACTCATTTTGTGAGGAAGGGAGGTGTTTCCAGGCAACTAGGTACTGAGTTGCTCCATGATATCTCCTAGAGTCAAGGATTTCCTTTATTTCGAAGTGTTGTTCGCCCTCCACCATGATTGGAGGTGGTGGGGGGGATTTTTGGCCGTAGAGGTGACTGATGCTCTCTTTTCAGCAAGCTGCAATGAAAAATTGGGTGTATTTGCCTGAGATTTTTGGGTAATTCTAATTCTACTGTTACTGGGTTTATGATTCTTTTAATTGGAAAAGGCCCTATATATTTTGGTCCAAGTTTTTTACAGGGCTGTAGGGACTTTAGGTATTTTGTAGATAAGTACACCATTTCTCCTATAATGAATGGTGTAGGCTCAACCTTTTTTTATCGGCTTGTGCTTTGTATGCCTGCCTAGCTTCATCTAGTGCTTTTCTAACTATTGGCCAGGTGTTTTGTAGTTTTTCCATCCATTCTTTCAGTGAAGGGATCGTTGGTTCATTTGGAGTTAACTCTGGCATGGGGTTGAAACTTTGACCGGTGGCTATTTGAAAAGGAGTGTAACCTGTGCTGGAGTGGACTGCATTATTGTAGGCAACTTCTACAAAAGGGAGTAAGTCCGCCCACTCGGTCTGCTGGAAACTAAGAAAACATCTTAAATATTGCTTAAGTACGGAGTTCATTTTTTCACACCCCCCCCCATGTGGGTGGTGGCTAGATGTCAGTCCCTGAATGGTTCCTAAGAGAGATAAAAATTCCTTCCAAAATTCAGACATAAATTGCACCCCCCTGTCAGAGATGATGCGTTGGGGTGCCCCATGCAATCTGTAAATGTGCTGGATGAAAAGTTTTGCTAAGGCTTTTGCAGTGGGAAACTTTTGGCAAGGGATAAAGTGCACCTGTTTGGAAATTCCACTATAAAATCCATGGCTATTTCTCTCCAGGCGACTGAGGGACTTGCCACTGTTTGCAATAGTCCTGGCAATTTCCCTTGCAACCTCTTTACCGTGGCACATTTTGGACAACTGGCTATATAACTTTCGATGTCCTTTTTCATGGATGGCCACCAAAATTGCCTTTTAATTAAATGTAAAGTTTTTACAAATCCAAAATGCCCTGCTGATTTTGTGTCATGGCAAAGCTGCATGAAAGTGACTCTTTGAGTTGTTGGTATATATAACTTTCCCCCTACCCAAGGCAACCCGTCTCTCATTGTGCACACATTTTTGTTTTTCTGGAACCATTCATCTGTTTCCAAACTTTTTCTGAATTCAGTTCCAGTTTGGCTGTCCAGTTGTGGTTTTAATTTGGCTTGGGTTCTTGTGGTTACTGGTGCTGCCAGTTGTGACTCTGCCATTATTGGTCTAGAGTCTGTGGTTCGTGCGCTGTTATATTGGGGCATGCGAGAGTGCATCTGCCAGGAAGTTCTTTCTCCCTGGTAAATGTTTGAGCTTAAATTGGAATTGGTGAAAATGCTGGGACCAGCGGGCTTGTTTGGGATTGAGTTTCCTGGACGTTTTCAGGGCTTCCAAATTTTTGTGATCAGTCCACACCTGGAAGGGGATTTTGTTGCCTTCCAGGAACTGTCACCACGTGAGTAATGCCCAACGTATCCCATAAGCCTCCTTCTCCCATACGGGCTAGCGCTGTTCTGTTTCCGTGAGTTTCTTGGATGTATATGCACAGGGTTGTAATACCCCTTCATTGTTTTCTTCTAATAGAACAGCCCCCACTGCCACATCACTTGCATCTGCCTGTATTACGAAGGGGTTGTCCATGTCTGGGTGCCTTAGTACTGGTTCGGCAGAAAAAAGTCTCTTTAGTCTCTCAAACACTGCTTGGCACTCCATTGTCCATGTTAGTGGCTGGCTAGGTTTTACTGAGGATGCTCCCTTCGTTTTTAGTAAGTTAGTGAGAGGCAAGGCTATCTGGGCAAATGAGGGGATGAATTGGCAGTAAAAGTTTGCAAAGCCCAGGAAACTTTGTAGTTGCTTTCTTGTGCGGGGTGGTGCCCAATCTAATACTGCTTTGACCTTCTCTGGGTCCATTTCAATGCCCTGGGGGGATATGTGATAACCTAGGTAGTCTATCCTTTCCTGGTGGAATTCGCATTTTGAGAGTTTGGCATATAGGTGGGCGGCTCGCAGCTTTTTTAAAACTGCTCTGACAAGGTTGACATGTTCCTCTTTTGTTTCGGTGAAGATAAGAATGTCGTCCAAGTAAACAAGGACCCCCTTAAACAGATGCTCCCTTAGAACGTCATTGATTAATTGCATAAAGACTGCAGGGCCCCCTTGTAATCCAAATGGCAAGACTTTGAATTGATAGCACCCCATGGGGCAGTTAAATGCAATCTTCCATTCGTCCCCTTCCTTAATTCTCACACGATAGTAAGCTTCCCTTAGGTCTAGTTTAGAAAAAAAATTCCCTTTCGATAGGTGTGACAGCATGTCTCTCATGAGGGGTAGAGGGTATAGGTTGCTTTCACTGATTGTATTCAGGGCCCTATAATCCACGCATAAGCGTAAAGAGCCGTCCTTTTTTTCTCTAAAGAGGACCGGGGCAGCCATTTTAGGCTTGGCTGGCTCAATGAAACCTCTCTCTAGGTTTTTTTAAATAAATCTTTCCATTTCCTCCTTCTTTTTTGGGCTCATGGAGTATAATCTGGGCTTCGGGAGTTTTGCCCCAGGCTTGAATTCAATGGTACAGTCTGTTGGTCGGTGGGGGGGGGAGCTCATTTGTCCTCTCCTCACTGAAAACTTTAGCAAGGTCTCTATATTCCTCTGGTATTTCTGTTAATCTTTTTTCCTCTCCTATAGATGCTTTTTCTATTCTTGATTCTGGTAGCCTCCCTTGGGGTTTTAAGTCCATAGGGTCCGCCTTCGGGAATTTGATTTCTGTCATCCTCCAATTTACCGAAGGGTTCCATTTTTTCAACCATTCCATCCCTAGAATCATTGGGCATTCCATGCCTGGGGTCACCACAAACGTTATGTCCTCTTCATGTTTGCCCAGGGAGAGGTGTATTGGTAGAGTGGCTAGGGTAGCTGGCACCCCCCTGCTATGGATCCATCTAACTGGCCAAATGAGATTGGTTGTTCCAGTCTCCTCGATGGGATGCCCAGATTAGCCACTAGTGTTGGGCTAATGAGGCAGCCGGTGCAGCCAGAGTCTATTAAGGCTTTCACCTTCACAGCTTCGGGCATGAGGGGGATTAATATAGTCACTGTCTTGAGGATGGGTGCGATGCATCCACTTACCAGGGGTTCACCCTCCGAGCTGTCATCTGAGGTATCCTCTGGCCCTGTGGTGTAGGCTGGAGTTCTTTCCCCTTGGTGAGCAGAAGTGGGGGGTTCTGCAATTTCCATCATTCTCATGGCCGTTTCTTTTGGCTTAGCTGAAGACTTTCCGGATTTGTTGATTGGGGATCTGTCTGGGTTGTGCTGGGGGGCTTTGGAGCGGCATTCTACAGCTCGATGCCCTTCTCTTCCGCACTTGAAACACCCCATTTGCTTCTTGGCTGTAGCCGATGATTGAACCTCTTTTCTTTTGAGATATGAGTGTAAAATGAAGTTTGCTCATTTTCGGTTGTTCTAGAATTTTAAAGTTGTCTCTTAATATGTGTCTCTTGGAGGCAAGTTATGTCCATTTTTAATTTTTGTAGTCTTGTAAAGATTTTTCTCCTTTTTGAGGGAGAATTCAGTCCATTTATATTTATTGATAGAATTCCAATCTCCTCAATGTCTTTCAGTTATATCTAGGTCTCAGTCTTCTAGTCATCTTATCTGTCTCTGGTCTCTCGGTCTTACTCCTTCTTCTGAATATGTATTTTTAACTTCTTCCTCCTCTAATTGTTTAGCCACTCCTTCAGCTGCCATTTCCTCTTGCTTCTTGGGTTCCGGATCACCTTTTTCCAAAAATACTCTATGATTGTCAAAAAATTCCATTGTTTTAAGCAGTGTATCCAATCTATATCTTTTTGTGTCCCGGTAAATTAGGATTCCTTCTGGGATCAACCATCTAAAATTCACTCCTTTTTCAACCAACTTCCTAGTTAAAAACTGGTAATCTCTTCAGGCCTCTCTTATTCTTCTAGGAATTTGTTTGAGCACTTTTACTTCTTTTTCTTTGTATTTTAATGGTTGATCTCTTACTTTTCTCAAGATCTCATCTCTTATGGCTCTTTTGATAAATCTGATGTGGACTTCCCTGGGCATTTTATTTCTTCTGGCATAGTTTAAATTAACTCTGTATATATGATCCAGTTCTCCTTCCATTTGGATCTTCCCCATTCCTAGGAGATCTGCAAGTAACTCAGCTATCAGGCCTAAGAGGTTCTCTTCCTTGTCTTCTATTATATTTTGAAATCTTAAAAAGTATGAGGCTCTCTCCATCTCAATCACCACCAAAGTATCTTCCAGTTCTCCATTTATTTGGGCCAATTTTTTATTCATCTTTTAAGGATTCTAATTTCTTTTCAACTTCCACTGATTTGTCTTCTATTTTTTGGATCCTTTGTTGATTATCTGTAATCGTCTGTTTAAAATTTTCAATTTGAGAATCTATATTAATAATTTTTTGATTCATTTTATCAAGATCATTTTTCAAATCTTCATAGTTTTTTGTCAAGGATGCTGTCTGGGCTGCAATTACCTGCAAAATTGTCTGGGTATCTTTTTTAAAAAACAAATTTTATTGGTTTTTTAATTCTTTGAACAAAGTGCTCAAGACACACCGTGGTGCTGGGGTAATCAAACATCCAGAAATAAAACCATATATGAATAACTCAAATCAATACATCAAATATTCCCTATTTCCTTCAAATAGCTTAATATATTTAAGATAATCCATTTCTAATTTAAATTTCTATTAATCCTGAACCTGTTTTGGAGCTTTATAAATTTACAATTACCATAATCAAATTTAACTTTAAATAAATACATTATCAATTCAGGTATCCCTTCCAGGTATATTCTAGTTCCTTAATTTTACATGTCTTGTTTATTTCTTTTTCCACTAATATCTCCTAATTAAAATAAAATATTAGTCTACCCTATACATATCTAATCCATCCATCAATCAATCTCTTTAAGATAACAAAATAATATCAAACCTTAAATCATTTTCGTCCATTGGATGAGATTCAAATTTCATCCAGTTAATTATCATACCTAATAACATCCATATTATCAAACAAAAACATCATCTTACTAAATTAACATTCACTTAATTATTAAGTCAATCCAGATCTAAAACACCTCTTCAATTTTGTTCATTCCATTACATAATAGTTTTCATACAAATAACCTATTATTCCAAAAAAATACATTCTTAATCTATTTAATATATATATTCTAATAATCAACCATTTTTTTTCTCTTACTTCTAACTCTAAATCTTAATCCTTAAATCAATCCATAATTCTACAGTGCCTTTGATCCATTGCATATAATTTTAAATTTCTCTTTTCAGTCTTATTCTGGCCTTCTTTTTATGGCAGGCAGGTTTCCATAACAAAGCTTCCCTTTCAACCTATAGGTCTCTCTTTGTTGCTTGTAATATCATTTGAGACAGTAAGAAGCATCCTATCCTCAGCATTGTGCATCTATTTCTCTTATCCTTAAAGCATCATTGCTTTAAAGGTTCAAATCTCAGTCTTTGATTTTTCTGATCCTCGAAGATATAGATGAAATGCTTGTAAGGTAAAATAAATTCCTCTTTAATCTCAATTGATTCCTCTTCTAGTATGTTTTGGTTTATAGAATGGTCAGATGTAGTCTGAGAGTCAGTTTGAAAGTAGAGTTTCTGGCTCTTAATTCTGTAGTAATCTCTTTCATTGTAGCACATATTTCTTCAGTAGCCTCATTAATCTTTTCCAATATAAGTTTACAGTTTAATTGTGAATAAGGTTTCTTCATTTTAATAGTAATTGAAGAGAATCCCTTTTTTCTTTTAGTGGAGGCTGTAATTAATAAAAGTTAAGCAATATTCATGCCCACAGCTGCATCAGCTTATCTTTTTTCTTCAAGAATAGTTTGAAGGTCAAGTCCATCTCATCTCCAAACAATAATCAGCAGTTGCAATGTTAACTTTTCACTGCTAGATGTCCTCAGTAAATTAAAAAATCTTTTCCAGACAACATTTTTTCCACTTTTTTCTATCTTTTAAGGGAAAAGGTGGAAAAAGAAATAATCTTCCAGTGGAAAATAATAGTACAGCTCTTAGAAAAGAGTTTTTTCTGTACCCCAAAGTAAACGGGAATAAAGTGTAGTCTTTAAAAAAAATTGTTTTATCCTTTTGTTCAGCGCCTTTCTTCCCACACATACAAAAGCTGCTTTTTCAAGACAGGGAAATAATTCCAATAAAGCTTTTACAGGCAAAAAAAAAAAAAAAGAATAGGGTGAAGAGAGGAGCAGAAGGGGTCTCACCCAGATTATCCGCGGTGGGTCTATCATGCTTAGATGTAGCTGTGACTTTCGGCTGGTGCAGCAGGGTAATCAGCCATCTTACAGAACGATCTTTCCTCCGTCGGCCCTAAGGAGATAGCTGGTGCCATGAGAGAAGCTTCCACCCTCCCGCAGTCACCAGCAAGCCTCCTCCTCGGTGGTCGCCCCTCCAGGGTGACTTTCAACCCGCTAAGGGGTCTACTGGCGAAGAAAAGCCGGCCGGTGTGGAGATGAGTCTCTAGACATGACCGGCGTCACCACATACCAGAACCGGAAGTCGTCTGGGTATCTTTTTGTTGAACATCCATTTTTTTTCTTGCTGCAGCATTGTTGTGATTGATTTTTGATAAACTGGACTTGCAGAAGTCGAGGCAGCGGCAGAAGATCCTTTTCTCCCAAGTTTAGATAGGTTTGAGACATTCATCTTTGTCTTTATATCTTAAAATGTAATCCACCAGGTAGCCAAATGGCCAGCTTTTATAATCCAATAAACTCCTATTGCTAGGAGGTAAAATCCATAAAAATAATTAAAAATAAAAAAGTAAAAAGTAAAAAATGGCAACAAGAAAAAAAAGGAGACTATAATAAAAAGAGGAGAGGAAAAAATAGTCCCAGAATAAAAAGGCATAAAAAAGAAAAATAAATAAAAATGGAGAAAGAAAAAGGCAAAAATATCAAATTATAATCCACCAAATTCTATTCATAAAGATTTCTTAGTTTCCAATTCTTCTAAGACAGCTTATTATAGTTCCAAAGCACAATAATTATAATCCAGGGAGACAGATGGCTCCAAGTACAATTTGTTTATAAATATAGTCTGTCTTGTGAAGCCAAATAAACCAAAGGGAAGTCTTTTTTCAACAATCTTTCAAGGTCTTAGATAAAAAATGTCTGGGCATTCAGCCAAACTTCAGACAAAAGAAAGTGAAAATAATTCTCAATGTAACCACCAGGTGACACAAAGTATCCATTCCCAGCACATTTGAAAGTGAAAAAAAAATAGTCAATGGAGAGAAAAAGGTTTATAAAATTTAAAAGGTAGAAAGGAAAATTGCAGTGGGTTTCCAACAGAAAACAAAGGGGAAAAGCCTCTATAAGAGGAACAGGGGCTTCCCAAATTTCTCTTGAGCCTCAGACAGCTTTACTATGTAAAAAGTTTTTAAATTGCAACAAAGCTTAAACCGCCACTTGTGTTCAGGAGGAGGGGGAGAAAAAACTCCACCCTCTCCCTAACGATAAAAGCCTTCTCTCTCGAGCTGTGAAAAAGCTATTTGCCAAAAATCCACTTAAAAGAAGATGGTGTTCTCACCCAGCTCAGCTGCTTGCTGTCATTCTGCGCTGTTTCTCCGTCTCCGACGATCAGCTGGTAATGGCGGATTGCATGAACCGATTAGGTGGTTCCGCCCCAGGCGTTTAATGGACCCAGAGGGGTTCCAAATAGCGCTTGGGGGTTTTCCTGATTCCCTCCTCCACGAACCGGCTGAGTCCTTGGTCGCTGCTTGGAATAAGGCAGCATCAGGGGTGTTAGACCGGATCGCGCATTTGCGACCTCTCCGTGATTGTGGATCCCAGAGGGCACCTTGGTTTACCGAGGAGCTACGGGAGATGAAGCATCAGAAGAGATGTCTAGAGCGACGCTGGAGGGCTAGTAACTCTGAATCCGACCGGACACTGCTAAGAGCCTATATTAGGACTTATTTAGTGGCGATACGAGCGGCAAAATGTTCGCATTTTTCCGCACTTATTGCGTCTGCAGAATCTCGCCCCGCCACCCTGTTTAGGGTGACCCATTCCCTACTTAACTTTCGGGAAGCCGGGGAGCCCTTATAGGGTAGAGTGGAGGAATTTGTGCAATTCCTATCAGACAAAATTGCTCAGATTCAGACAGATCTAGACTCCGATTGGGCAGGGCCTTCTGAGATGACTGGGGCAGGTCTTAGCTCAGTTTTATGGGATGAATTTGAGTCTGTGACCGCTGAGGATGTTGACAAAGCGGTGGGAGAATGAGCGCCTCTACTTGTTTATTGGACCCGTGTCCTTCCTGGTTGGTCTCGGCTGCCAAGGAGGTGACCCGAGGCTGGCTCCAGGTGTTGATCAACACTTCGTTGAGGGAGGGGTCTTTCCCGCAATCCTTGAATCCTGGACCCGGCTGATTTAAATAACTTCTGTCCAGTCTCCAATCTCCCCTTTTGGGGGAAGGTTGTAGAGAGAGTGGTGGCGCTCCAGCTCCGACAGTCTCTGGATGAAGCAGATTATCTAGACCCTTTTCAATCTGGCTTCAAGCCTGGCTTAAGCACAAAAACCACTTTGGTCGCACTGATGGATGATCTCTGGCGGGCCCGAGACAGGGGTTATTCCTCTGTCTTGGTGCTACTTGACCTCTCAGCGGCTTTTGATACCATCGATCATGGTATCCTTTTGCGATGATTTGAAGGGGTGGGAGTGGGAGGCACCGTTTTACGGTGGTTCTCCTCCTACTTCTCTGGCTGGTCACAATCGGTACTGGTGGGAGGGCAGAGGTCAACCCCGAGGCCCCTTGAATGCAGTGTGGCACAGGGGTCGGTCCTCTCCCCCCTCCTATTTAACATTTATATGAAGCCGCTGGGTGAGATCATCAGACAGCACGGGGTGAGGTTTCATCAGTATGCTGATGATATCCAGTTATATATCTCCTCCCTGAGCTCTCTCAGTGAAGCGGCCGATGTGATGGGCCGTTGCCTTGAAGCCGTGAGGGTCTGGATGGGGGTTAACAGACTCAGGCTCAATCCTGACAAGACCGAGTGGCTTTGGATGTTGCCTCCCAAGCATCATGTCGATGTCCAGTGTTAACTCTTGCGGGGGAAAATATACCCCCTTTGGAGTGGGTTCACAACTTGGGTGTCCTCCTTGATCCACAGCTGAATTTGGAACATCATTTGACAGCTGTGGCTGGGAGGACCTTTGCACAAGTTCGTCTGTTGCACCAGTTGTGACCCTACCTGGACCGGGAGGCTCTCCTTACAGTCACTCATGCCCTTGTCACCTCACTTCTGGACTACTGCAACGCGCTCTACATGGGGCTACCCTTGAAAAGTATTTGGAGACTACAGTTGGTCCAGAATGCAGCTGCACGAGTGATAGTGGGTGCTCCTCGATACACCCACGTTACAACTATCCTCCGTGAGCTGCACTGGTTGCCTATTGGTCTCCGGGTCCAATTCAAGGTGTTGGTTATTACCTTTAAAGCCCTATAGGGCTCAGGACCAGGCTATTTGCGAGACCGCTTACTACCTCATTGTAAGAATACAATTATATTTTGTCTTTAGTTATCAAATATAGAAAACCCCAATCTGCCTTCTCTGGATTCTGCCATAAGAGGGAGAAAAGGGGGAGAACAAAGGGGCTTTATGGCCCTGACTTCCTTCAATATACTTCTAAGGAACTGAATGTGTGTATTGCAAAAGAACTAACCATAAGAATGGGGCCGTTTTCCTTTCATGTAGTTTCTTTGAAGTCTCCATCCAGCCGGGCAGTAATGAAAAGAGGGTGGAAGTGTAATGCCTGAGACTGTCGCTGAAAGAGGGGGTTGATTGGGTGGGGCTACTGGGGAAACCCTTAAAACTTTGAATTGGAGAGCTTGGACCCCAAGTCCTGTCTAGAACGCCTGCAACCATTTTCTCTTAATAAAGGATTCCTGTTGGAAGAATTATTCCAAGAGTTCTGTCTTCTTAAGATGCAAAGTGGGGTGGGTCCTTACACTCATAGTTCCCTTCGTCCGGTTAGATCCCACAGGCTGGGCCTCCTTCAGGTCCCGTCGGCCAAGCAGTGCCATTTGGCGGGGCCGCGGAGGAGGGCTTTCTCTGTGATGGTGCCCACGTCTTGGAACCAGCTCCCCCTGGAGATTAGGACCGCTCCCACCCTGTTGGTTTTCCGTAAGTTGCTTAAGACCTGGCTTTTCCGGCAGGCCTGGGGTTTATAAAATCTGACCCCTGGATGACTGTTCTTGTACTGTTTGTTTTGTTATGTTTTATGTGTTTTTATTGTCAGCCGCCCAGAGTCCTCCGGGAGTGGGGTGGCTTATAAATTTTAAAAATAAAATAAAATAAAATAAATGTGGTCTGGCTTTCTTTTGCCGATTCTGGGGGTTCCTTTGTTCCAATGAGCCAGCTGCCACCGACCCGTGGTCCCCAAAGTTTCGCCCCTTGGTGGCCACATCTTTGGGGCAGCTTTTGGCCCAAATGGACCCACTGGCAGTTGAAAATAGGACCCAGGGAAAGGAGAATCTCTTCCCCGGGTCTATTCTTCAGCGACATCACTGGAAACTCCAGTGCATTTTCTTCACTATTCTTCAGATATTCTTCCAATGCCCCTTTTTTCTTGAAACATTCTGCACCTACCTATTTTCCTTGGCAAGTAGAGTCTGTCAACATCACTGCATGGATGAAGGGCCTGATTCATTGTCATTATTTTTCTGGTTTTCCTTTTCAGGGCCTTTAGTTCTGCTTGAGCCCACTTCACTATTCCAGCTGTGTATCTGACTGGAAGTGCTCAAATGTTGATTGTCTTGATGATATTTCTTCCACTGAGTTTGGACTTTAAGGGTTTTTTTTCTTATAATGTCTTGCATTGTTCAATGAAAAGAGATTTTCCTTGTGAGTAAGTGGTTGACCAGTACTCACTTAGGTTGGGAAAGAACAGTATCATTGACACCAATCTTTATCCAAAGCTTCTGATGTTTGTACTGATTCCTGTTATTTCTAGGCATTTGATTATCCAATCATCTGACAGGGAATAAAATGTCTTATTGTAACCAATCCATGCTACATTAAAGATAATCTTCCTTCTCTTGCAGTTTCTGCTCAGATGGAAAGAGCTTGCTTTCAAATAGGTGCTGTTGGACTGCATCAGCTACCACACCAATTAGCAATTTCAAATCACAGAAAAAGAAACAGACACTTGAAAACAGTGAAGATAGTGATGATTTTTTCAAGAGTGAGAACAAAGGACCAAGAACTCTTCTAAACTATTGTAAACTGACACTTCACAACAGTGATCAGCGCAGGGCAGGCTGCACAAGGGAAGCTCAGCGGCAGGCCAGAGACGAAACTTACTGCTTTTGCTTGTTCTCTCTCTTGCTTTCTGCTACTTGTTCTCTCTCGCTTTCTGCTGCTTGTTCTCTGTCTCGCTTTCTGCCACGTGCTCCGAAACTGAAACTTCCTTAGTTTATATAGAAAAAAGCTGCACATGCGCAAAGATGAGGTTCACCACTATGGGTCTATTCTATTGGCTTTGGAAAGCCAATAGATTCTATTGGCTTTCGAACACCAATAGAATAGAGTCTCTTGAATAGAGTCTCTATTCAAGCCAATAAAATAAGAGGGAGTAGCACAGCTAAGGAAAATGGGGAAAAATGGTGGACTGTGTTGTTTGGCGACCCCCGTGAAATCATCGTTCGACCCCAAATGGGGTTGCGACAGGTTGAGAACTGCTGTGTTAAAGTATAAGTTGTCTTTTCCAAATCCAGTATTTCTTGTATTTTTTTTCCATTTGGGTTAAATCATACTTCTTTGTTTTGTTAGTTCTATCTTTAAGACTCTATCCTTAAATTTTTATTCAGTTGTCTGTTTTATCTGTTCCTTCTCTGTTGTTGTAAAGTTAAATTGGAGATGAATTGGTTTATATTTTCAAAGTTATTTTGGATTTCTTTGTGGTTTGAAATCATTATTATTTGAATTAGTTGCAACATATCATACATCTCCTCTTGAAAAGTATTTATTTTTTCTTGATCAGTTCTTTCTATAAATCTGTGATTTTCCATGATGACCAAGAATCCAAATTTTCTTTTCTCTGCAAATAGCTTTGGGGTCAGAGTTAAATAGATACTTGTAATCCAGAAAGTTCAAAAAAGTTGGTTTTTTTTTTTTTGTTCCTTGAAGTTTGTAAGTCTCACTTTGTTTGCAGCCCAGATTGTTTTCTTTTTTATCACGGCTGTTCTCTATTGTTAGAACTTTGAAGATAACAAATAGAGATTAGTTTTTTTTCCAGATTATCCAAATCCTGCATGAAAGCCATAGCTGTCATACTCTTCATCTAACACTGGATGTCAGCACTGGTTTATTTTAAAATGTTCAAAATGAACAAATTGCCTTTAAAATAAGAATGTTAACCATTCAGTAACTTCAAATTTATCCAAATTTAGGTTTTATAGTCATTTCATTTCAATACATTTTGGTCCTTCATAAAAGGTTTAATTCACTGCTTCCATTAGTAAAAGGGTGGGGCAAAAATCCCCCTCCTTCACTTTCAGAGGTTTTTTGCTTCTTGGGATTTTTTTTTCCTTCAGGAAAGTTGATAAGTAGGATAGAGAAAATTGATGTTCTTACCCAGATTCAAACACGCTGTTTACAATCAGCTGAAAATAGTGCTTTTGACTTCAGTTGCTTGCAGCTTGGACTAGACTCTGAAATTAGGCTAGCCTTTCTCCTGGACTGATCGAGTTGAAAAATGAAAATTTACGAACTGAAGAAGTATTAATTAATAAAATTTTAGAATGTGCAGAAATGGATAAATTGATTTTAAAGATAAAAGAGAAAGAAGACTCAGTGTATTTTAGAACATGGGATAATTTCTATCAATGGCTAGAAACATGAGTTAGAGAGAAAGGAATGTGATATGTGAACATGGTGTACTTTCCCACTCTTTTCAGAAACTGCAAGGCCACGCAAGAGCATTCTCCAAAGCTTTCAGGCTTTGTGTGATCCAGAGCTGCCTTGCATAGGCATTTCAAAAAATATTTAGAATTATGTAATATTTATTTATTAAATGATACATTCAAATAATTTATTTATTACTCTTTGTCCCACCCAGTCTGCTGTTACCACTGCAGCCATGCCCACCCAATGGACACCCGACGATGCATAAGTGGGTTTTGGGTTGCAGTTTGGGCACTCGGTCTCTAAAAGATTTGCCATCACTGACATAGACCATAATGGAGCCTGCCTATTAGGTTCACAAGTCATTATGGTTATTAATATAACTGTTCAACGATCATGCAAGTCATTAAGTGGAGCATGGAATGCCTCAGGGGAAGAGGCTCTGTGAGGCTTGGCTGCCCTGAGCCTCTCAAGGCCTCCCAAACTTTCCTTCATCCCCTGATGGAGAGCCTTCCTACTCTTTGGGTCCCCAGTCCCCCCTCTTCCCTGCTACCAGGCCCCCACAGGCCTTTCCCTCCCTCCCTAGACCTCCAACATAGTGCTGTGGTAAAAATGCACCCCCAGCCCCTTTTTCTGTACCCCCAAAAATATAAGAATAAAAATAAAGCTCAAAGCCAGAAAAAAGTACACAGAAGCCACTAAAAGTAAAAGAATACCATCTCCATTTTTTCCTCTTCTAACCTATCAGAAAAAAGCCACAGGCAAACCAGCATATGCTTCAGCTTAAAGAAAAGAAACAATCTTGCAGTCAGGAACCTGAATGACCCCAGTCATTGCGAAAAGTGGAATCATTGATTGTCTATTTACAAAAATATTTATTTACATAAATATTGTTAAATATTTATTTCTAATTACAAATAAATGAAATTTTGTCTTGAAGCATGGTATAGCATTGGTAACAGTCTTAATATAACAGCAGTAAACTACATTGCTACATTTTTCAACAGTATGTGTAAGAAGGCAATGTCAGTGCGAAGGTTGAGATTGCTTCTTTCACACCAGATCAGCAATTCTCGGGGCAGTTTTTGCAAGAGCACAACGAAGATCATCTTCCATAACAAGTCTACTTCTGTATTTAGACTTGATAACCAATAAGCTGGAAAACCCTGTTTCACAAAGATATGTTGTTGGAAATGGAAGAAGAAGGCACAACACAGTCTCAGACAGAACAGGATATGACTGCAAACATTTGATCCAGAATTTTGTAACTGGAATTGTAGAGAAATCAGTTCTCGCTGCATTGCTGTTAATAAGTTCAATGAACTCCTCTTGTGCTGTCTCAGGAATATTTTCAACTTTAACTGTGAATGGGCTTCTGGCAAGTGCAAATGGGGTGTCAGGTAGATTTGGAAAGTATGATGAAATTTCATCTGCTAGCATGTGCAAGTGTTCCTTCACAGAAATGATCATTATAATCCTTCTATCTGGTTCAATGTCATGTTCCTCAAAGAAAGCAGATAAGGTAGGCAACATGTAAATTTTTTTTCATCCAATTTTTTTTGCCAAGCTGAAGTTTCATTTGGAATGATTGGCTCTTTTCAGACAAATCAAGGCACATTGCATTTGGTCCTTGCAGTGATAAATTTAACTCGTTCAAGATGGCAAAGATGTCAACCAGTAAGCTATTTTCTGCAGTTCACTGTTATCGCTGAAAAGTGCCTCAAAGTGCGGTCTTCCTTTCTGCCTAAAAAACATTTTGAGTTCATCACGAAGTGGAGGAGGCAGAGGAACCCTTGCAGGGGAGACCTGAGGAGTTTGTTCAGTTTCTTTCGGACAAAATCGCTCAGATTCAGAGAGATCTGGACTCCGACTGGGCAGTGCCAGCTGAGTTGCCGGGGGCTGGTCTTAGTCATGTTATCTGAAGCGAGTTTGAGCCTGTGACCCCTGCTGAAGTGGACAAGGCTGTGAGGGCAATGAATGCCGCCACCTGTTTATTGGACCCGTGCCCCTCCTGGCTGGTTTCTGCCAGTAGGGAGGTGACATGAGGCTGGCTCCAGGCAATAATCAACGCCTCCTTGATGGAGGGGTCTTTCCCGCAACCTTTAAAGGAAGTGGTGGTGAGGCCCCTCCTCAAGAAGCCTTTCCTGGACCCAGCTGTTTTGAAGAACTTTCGTCCTGTCTCCAACCTCCCCTTTGTGGGGAAGGTTGTAGAGAAGGTGGTGGCATCCCAACTCCTGCGATCCTTGGATGAAACTAATTATCTGGACCCTTTTCAATCTGGTTTCAGGCCCGGCTACAGCACTGAGACTGCTTTGGTCACACTGACCAATGACCTCTGGCGAGCCTGGGATAGGGGTCATTCCTCTATCTTGGTGCTTCTTGACCTCTCAGCAGCTTTTGATACCATTGACCATGGTATCCTTCTGCGTCGTCTCGGAGAGGTGGGGGTGGGCAGCACCGTATTGCGGTGGTTCTCCTCCTACCTCTCTGACAGGTCGCAGTCGGTGTTGGCGGGCGGACAGAGATCAATCCCTAGGTGCCTCGATCATGGGGTGCCTCAGGGCTCGGTCCTGTCCCCCCTCCTTTTTAACATCTACATGAAACCACTGGGTGAGATCATTCGGCGACACGGGGTGAGGTATCATCAGTACGCGGATGATACCCAATTGTATATCTCCACCCCGTGTCCTTTCAGTGAAGCAGTCAACGTGATGTGCCAGTGCCTGGAAGATGTGAGGGTCTGGATGGGGGTGAACAGGCTTAGATTCAACCCTGACAAGTCCGAGTGGCTCTGGGTCTTGCCTCCCAAAAGTCAACTGGATGGTCCATCATTAGTCCGGGGGGGGGGCAAATTTACCTCCCTCAGTGCAGGCATGCAACTTGGGTGTCCTCCTGGACTCACAGCTAAATTTGGAACAACATCTATCGGCTGTGGCTAGGGGGACCTTTGCCCAGGTTCGCCTGGTGCACCAGTTGCGGCCTTATTTGGACCGGGAGGCTTTACCCACAGTCACTCATGCCCTTGTCACCTCAAGACTGGATTACTGTAACGCACTCTACATGGGGCTACCCTTGAAGAGCGTTCGGAGGCTGCAGTTGGTTCAGAATGCAGCCGCGAGAGCGATTGTGGGTGCGCCAAGGTACGCCCACGTGTCACCTATCCTCCGCGAGCTGCACTGGCTTCCTGTGGGTCTCCGGATGCAATTCAAAGTGTTGGTTATCACCTTTAAAGCCCTTCATGGCATAGGGCCAGATTACTTACAGGACCGCATATTGCTGAATAGTTCCCAGAGACTGGTGAGGTCCCATAATTACTGGCAACAGTAACTTCTCTGCAATAGTGTGAGGCTTCATAGCATTCGATGCTTCAACAGCTGCCATGTTGTGTTTGTGGTACTTGCCACAGTGTCAAGTCTGGCTTTCTTGAGTCCATCAGCCTTGTATCTAAAATACTTGGTATCCTTGCCAGCAAAACTTGGATGCTTGGTCTTAAAATGCCGTTTCAGTTTGTTTGGCTTCATGGATTCGGCTGATAGGACTTCACAGTATATGACACATTGTGGTTTCTCTTTTCCAGCTGCAGTTATTGATGTAAAACCATATTGTAGAAAAGCCTCACAATATTTTCTTTTCTTAATGTTCCCCTCTGCACGATCCATTGTCATGGGATGGTTTGCTAATGAAAATAATATATAATAAAAGTTTTAATAATACAAAAGGTTATACATGGCGTAGTTCTGGCAATACAGTTCATTAAAGTTTCCTATAATTTACCATTCTCTGTGTTGTTTTTTTGTTACATACATGTTACTATAACCCAGTGTTTCTCAACCTTGACAATTTTAAGGCATGTGGACTTCAACTCCCAGAATTCCACAGCCAGCAATGTATAACCCAAAATGCATGCTTAAAGTGATGTTTGAATCCAGTCATTGAAAGCAACATTTATGACACAGTGTATGTCCTAAATAAGTCAGTTTGGGGCATACTCAGGAAACTATGGCCTACTAATATGTGTGAATTTGTATAGAATATCCTCCCCTTCTGCTTGCAAGGAAACCTGATCTTAACTTGTACTGAGGAAAGCCAAAGTCTGCTCCAGGCCTGACTCGGAAGCCCCTTGGACCTCCCTGGAGCACAGAAGCGCCCAGCCACCTGTGGGAATCTTGGCTTGGCCTCACGGGGGTCTTCAGCCTCCCCTCACTCCCTTTGGGGTCTGAGCGGAGCCCTTAAAGCACGGAGGCTTTAGCAAAGGGATTATTGTTATTGTTAGCCAGTTATTGTTCATGCCCCAGCTTGCCTTGAGTGAGCTCCTGAGAGGGGATCCCCGTCTGGTTTTGTCAGCCCGGGAGGGGTGCAGGCGGGGTCCCCCAACACCCCCCCAGCTATGGCCACTCTCCACTCAACAGCAGCGCCGCTGCCACCACTGCCGCTCTTCGACAGAAATTTTCCTCCTCCCTGCATGCCTTGGGGACTCCCAGGTGCCTGCCCTGCACCATCAACTCACCAGGACCGTGGCCCTGATGCTGCTGCAGGCGTGGATGACACAGAGCCTGGCTGGCTGCTCAGCCATCCGCCGTGCCCCACGCATGGCACTTTTGCACGCAGTGCCAGCCGCTGCCCCGCCAGAACCACCTCCGCCGACGCCTGTCCCATGCAGCCCCACTGTGTGAAGCGGGCTCCGCGGCTCCTATTGCACCACCCGCACACCACATTGATAATGCAGCATTTGAATTCATCACCCAAGCTGGACGCCAGTGGGGTGTGGCGGGAAGGTGCAGACAGCAGGCAGGCCCAGGCCGCAGCAGGCGGCATGGGCCAGGCGCTCCCAGGCAGCCACGTAGGCTCAGGATGAGGCAGCGATGGCGCAGGTCAAGCACCGGCCAGGCCAGCCTCCCACTCCCTTCAGGGGTCTGGGCAGAACCCTTAAAGCCCGGAGGCTTCAGCAATGGGGTCTCTCTCCAGGGTCAACCTTGCTGCTCACTCCGGGCTGCCCTTAGAGATGCCCGAGAGAGGCCGGTTACTGTTCGCACCCCAGGATACCATTTGCCTCGGGCGGGCTCCCAAGAGGGGACCCCCATCCGGCTTTGTCAGCCAGGGAGGGTCGCAGGCAGGGTCCCCCGAAACACCCCCAGCTACGGCCACTCTCCGCTCAGTAGCAGTGCCACCACCGCCGCCGCTCTTCAGCAGAGCCTTTCCTCCCGTAGGGCACGGACGATGGCCCGGCACTTACCTACCGGCCTGCATGCCTTCTTCCCTCAGGAATTCTCAGGTGCCTGCCTTGTGCCATCAGCTCACCAGGACCATGGCCCCGATGCTGCAGGCGTGGATGACATGGAACCTGGCCAGCTGTTCACCCATCCGCCGCGCCCCACGCATCCCACGTGCACCACTTTTGCATGCAGTGCCAGCCGCAGCCACACCAGAACCACCTCGGCCACCGCCTGTCCCGTGCAGCCCCATTGTGTGAAGCGGGTCCCACAGCATCACCCGCACACAACATCGATGGTACAGCACTTGAATTTTCCACCCGAGCAGATGCCAGTGGGGGGCGGGGAGGGTACGGACAGCAGGCAGGCCCAGGCAGCAGCAGGCAATGCGGGCCAGGTGCTCCTGGGCGGCCACGTAGGCTCAGGATCAGGCAGCGGTGACAAAGGTCAAGCACTGGCCAGGCCAGCCTCCCCTCACTCCCTTCAGGAGTCTGGGTGGAACCCTTAAAACCCAGAGGCTTCAGCAAAGGGGTCTCTCTCCAGGGTCAGCAGTGCCGCTCGCCCTGGGCTGACCTTAGAGACACCCGAGAGAGGCTGGTGATTGTTCGCGCCCTGAGACGCCCAGCTTGCCTCAGCCCGTCACTTGCCTGCCTGCCTTCCTTCCTTGGGGACTCTCAGGCGCCCGCTCTGCACCATCAGCTCACCAGGACCATGGCCCCAATGCTGTTGGCGTGGATGACATGGAACCTGGCCAGCTGCTCAGCTATCCGACACACCCCATGTGTCCCACATGTGCCCTGTCAAGAACACCTCTGCCACAACTTGTCCCACGCAGCCCTGCTGCATGAAGCAGACCCCATGGCTCCCACGGCACCATCCGCACACCACACCGATGGCACACGAGGTGAGCACGCTTTTTCGGCAGGGCAGAGTTAAGTGCTGCTATCCACCTCCCACCCCTGGTCCTCTTTTACTTACAAGTAGTAGAGTAGAAGATGGCGTTCCATAGTTCCTCAGCAGGGATGGGTGGAAAGTTCCTGCAAAGTCACCTTTACTGCAGAGAACTTGCAGCAACGTTTGCTGGCTGAAACTTTTGGTGCACTCAGCAGTCCAGAAACAGCCTTTAATGGCCAGGTCTGGACAATTCCTATTGGCTTTCGAAAGTCAATAGAATAGACTCTATTCTATTGGTGTTTGAAAGCTAATAGATTAAGAGTCTATTCAAATAGAGTCTATTCTATTGGCGTTCGAAAGCCAATAGAATAGAGAGAGTAGCACAGCTCATGGAAAAGTTGAAAAATCCATCAAGAAACATGCCAGAATGCTGTTCTGAGCGTTCTATGCGAAAAAAAGCCCTGGTCTTTGGTGAACCCTGTGAAACAGTTGTTCGACTCCCAAAGGGATTGCGACCCACAGGTTGAGAACCACTTCTTTAGACCCATTACCAGCTTTTATGAAACAAGTAAACCAATCAAATAATAAAACCACACAAAGCAAGCATCTAAATTATGAAATGCTGTAAAAACTGTATAAAAATCCTTGTACTCACCAAATTAATTTGTCAGCTGTCCCAGAACCATATGCTATTGTCAGTTCTTCTCATCAATCAATAGAATCCTTCTTTCCTAAGCAGCTATCCTCCATTTTATTTTTCAGCATCTTTCTCCCGGATTGGAATCAGACCCAATTTTTTATCCTAAGGTGCTCTTCCAGAATTGCGTTGTGCAGTTACACAATGAAACAATTCATTCCGATGTCTGGTTTTGCGTGGTAGCAACCGGTCATGGGCTTGCAGATTCTCTGCACCCCTACGGCTAATTTTGCCCTGCCAGGGGATCCTAAATGGGTCTAAGTTGCCCCGGAGAGGCAACAAAGAAAGAAGGGTGCTCCAGCGATTCTGGAATGGTGATGGCCATACCAGTTGGGCAAGGTTTGGAAGAGATCCCCTCTGGAAAGAAAGGGAGAGACAACAAAGCCCAGGACTTCTCAATCACACTCAAGTGCTTACTTCAAATGCAGCAAGGAAGGCCATTGAGGGCTGGTATGCTGTGCAAAAATTCCAGTCAAGAAAGAAAATTGGCTGTCTGGAGGGAAGCTGATGAAACTGCTCAATGCCTGAAAGACATGGCCCCGAAGACCATGGAGGTCGTGGAGTTCCCCGCAAACCAGGGGGGGGGACTCTGATCCCACAGGGAAATGAACCAGGGACTGCTGAAAGCGACAAGGATGACGATCCCTTGGTAAGTGGGTCGATTGCACCAATCACAATGCTCATAAAACTGTTAATCTCAGACAAAGAAGAGAAGGTAGCCCTAACTGCACTACTAGATTCAGACTGTATCGGTGTCTAATCAGCTCAAACCTGGTGGGGAGATTGGGGGTCCGATTGAGAAGATTAAAAAAACACATGGATCCGTCGCAAGGGGGATTCTGGCCAGCTTTGCCACAGAACCTCTGGGTCTTAGCATGGGGAGCCACTCTGAGGCTTTAACCTTTATAGTGGCATCTGGTATGGAATGGTCCCTTGTCCCGGAGATGACATGATTGAAGAAATTGAACCCCTTGCCCCTCATGAAGGACATGCTAGCCCACCTGGCCAAGGGAAAAGTATTTTCCAAACTGGACTTACAAGAGGCATATTACCAGGTTAGGATCAAAGAGAGAGACAAGTGGAAAACAGCATTTAATTGCTCCCTAAGTTACTTTCAATTTTGGATTACAAGGGACCCCTGCTGTGTTTATGCAACTGATAAATGTGCTACATGAGCACCTATATAAAGGGGTTTTGGTGCACTTGGATGATATCTTAATTTACACCGAAATGAAAGCCAAGCATGTGAAATTGGTCAGAGTGGTTTTAAACAAACTCTGTGTAGCCAAGCTATATGCTAATCTCTCAAAGTGCAAATGCCACAAAGAAAAAATTGATTTCCTAGGCTATGGGATCTCACATGAGGAGGTAGAAATGGAGCCAGAGAAAGTACATGCCATTTTAGAATGGGAGCTCCCACACACCCAGAAACAGCTGCAGAGTTTCCTAACTTTACCTACTTCTAAAGGCAGTTCATCCCCTCATTTGCACAAATTACCCTGCCTATCACAAATTTGCTGAAAACAAATGGAGCAGGGGACAAGCTGAATCCTAGCCATCCACTAAAATGGACCATGAAATGCCAAGCTACATTCAAAAAGCTAAAAAGCCTTTTTTTTTTTGCAGCACCAGTACTGAGACACCCAGATCCAGAGAGACCTTTTGTCATTCAGGCTGATGCTACTGATGTGGCCTTGGGACAGTTCTGCTCCAAGAGAACAAATAGGGGTGACTATAGCCTTGCACTTATATCTCTAAAAAACTGAGAGAAAGCAAGGTTGAGCAGTGTGGGAGAAGGAGGCTTATGCAGTAAGATGGGTCCTCTTCAGATGGAGGCATTTCCTAGAAGAGAATAAAATCCCTTTCCAAATTTGGACTGACCACAAAAATCTGGAACTGCTGAAGAACCCAAGGAAGTTGTCCCCTAGACAGGCTAGGTGGGCACAACACTTCCAGTGCTTCAAATTTACCCTCTGCTATTTACCTGGAGGAAAAACCTCCTGCAGACACCTTATCGAGACTGCCACAATACAATAGTGTAAAAAGCAAAGTGATTAATCCTATGCTCCCAGCAACCACAAGAGCGCAGGCAAAAAGAACTCCCTCATTGGACACACAGCGGCATAGGAGTTTAAACAAGTCTTAGAAAAAGACAACTGATTTCTTAGTCACAAAAAACTTTGTTCCATAAGGGAAGGATTGGCACGGATAATGGGGAAATTATATATCCCAGCTAATGAGAGACTGAAAACCATGCAAACCTCCACGATTTGAAGGCAGCAGGGCACTTTGGTTTTGTGAAAACTTTACACCTATTAAAGCAGCGGTTCTCAACCTGTGGCTTGCGACCCCATTTGGGGTCGAACGACCATTTCACGGGGGTCGCCAAACAACGCAGTCTATCATTTTTTTCCCCTTTTCCTTAGCTGTGCTACTCCCTTTTATTCTATTGGCTTTTGAAAGCCAATAGAATAGACTCTATTCAAGAGACTCTATTCTATTGGCGTTCGAAAGCCAATAGAATCTATTGGCTTTCGAAAGCCAATAGAATAGACCCGTGGTGGCGAATCTATGGCACGAATGCCACAAGTAGCACGCAGAGCCGTTCCTGCCTCCCTCCTCTTTGCGCATGCGCAGCTTTTTTCTATATAAACTTTATATAAACTATAAAGTATAAAGTTTCAGTTTTGGAGCATGTGGCAGAAAGCGAGACAGAGAATAAGCGGCAGAAAGCGAGAGAGAACAAGCAGCAGAAAGCAAGAGAGAGAACAAGCAAAAGCAGTAAGTTTCGTCTCTGGCCTGCCACTGAGGTTCCTCTGCTTGGCCACCGGACACCCCAGCGGCCTGCCCAGCAGCTAAAAAACACCCCGCGGCCACCGGCACCTCTCGTAATTTTGCAGACAGCCTCCCCTTGTACAGCCTGCCCCGCGTCCTCTCTGCCTGCCACTGATTGCAGTGGACAAACCGGGGGCCACTGGGGAAGGCTGAGGCCAAAAAGCCCGGCCCCGCAGCTAGAAAACACCCCGCGGCCACCGGCATTTCCCATAAATTTGCAGCCGGCTTCCTCTCATGCAGCCATCTCCACCTGCCTAATACTGGCCCAAATCTTCAGAGATCGCTCTTAAACCATCCTGATCTTCCAGGAACAATGCTAGGGGGAGGGAGAGAGCGACCTGACGAGTGAACAAACATGCACACACGTTCCCGGGCCCACATACTTTCCGTGGCCAAGTTCTTCCATTCCTATCCCTACAAAGGCACAACCTTCTCCAGGCACCTGACGCCCTTAGAGCGCAGGCTCCTCCCCAGCTGACTGGCTCGGCCTACTCCGGTCCATCCTTCCTCACCTGTCCTGCAGGTCGACCCAGCTGGTGGTTTTGGTGGTGTGGTCAATGTCGTAGTCGCGAGCTTCCTCCCAGCCTTTGGGCAAAAGCAGCTCCTGCCGGGGCATTTTTCCTGGCAGCAAGCACAAAGGCAGAGAGATGGACTGAGGCCGGAGGCGGCAGCAGCCAACCCATGCAAAGGGTTCAGCAACCCCCCACCCAGCCCAGCAACTGGCACGGCAGGCTGGGGTGAGGGGTCACAGCGAACAAGGAAACTGGAGCCAGGCAGTCCACCAGGCGGGAGTCTCGCATCCTCAGCCATGCAGGGAGTAAGGAGAAGCGGTGCGTGTGGGGGAAGAAGAGCTTTCTAAATGTTGCAAGCAACATGCGACAGCTCAGGCGAGCCGGGCTGGCTGCCTGTCGTCCGTCCGTCCTCTTCCAATAAGCAAGCCGGTCGCCTCTCCACCGCTTCTCTCTCTCTCTTCAGCAAGAGATCCCCAAAGCCAGAGAAGGGGGCGGAGCTACATTGCCATGGAGCCTGGTGCCTAGAGAGGTCGAGCCCACTTATTTTACCATGCTTTTGCTTCCAGCGAAGTAGAGCCGTCAGCTTAGCCAAGGCTCCGGTGCCAAGCGCTGCCCACCTCCTCCTGGTTGAGGCGGGGAAGGGGAAAGGAGGAGGAGGAGCAGCTGCAGCTTTTGACCGCGGGTTAGGCAGGTTAAGAGAAGCCAACCTGATAGCGGAGGGTGGGTGGACTCCCATGTGCTATTAACTTTGTTAGCAAATGGGAGAGTTGGGGGGGTTGATCAAAGTTGCTTCATTTATTCCTTCATTTATTCCACAATAAAATTATTTGAAACTAACATTTTGTGCTATTCTAATGCACAACTGCACAAATATGCATATAATCTCTGAGGAGGCTATCACATCTGGGCTACAAAAATTTGGTTAAAGCATTCGTGTTTGCTAATATTTATTTCCTTTTATAAACTGCTTTGATTCTTCCATTTATTGTTTAAAGTGGTTTAATACTTCCATTTATTTCCTTTTATTCCCTTAAAACTAGTTTGAAGCTTCCATTTGTTGCCATTTATTCTCTTAAAACTGATTTAATTGTTTTGTTTATTTCTGATCCATGAAACCTATAACCTCCATGCCATTTCTCACTCTTCTTATTCCTTTCTGCTTTGCTTTTTATTTCTCTCTTTCATATACTTTCTTTCATCTTCACTGAAAGAAAATCCCTCCAGGTCCCCACTATAATCTATGGTTCAAATGAAAGCAGCCTGTTCTTATTTATTATTTACTAACTTTCTGTTAATTTTGGTCCCACATTTAAAGGCAGGGTAAACATGCATTAAAATACATGCAGCGGTGGCACAGCATTAATGGTGGCTGGGGCTATCTTTCTTGCCATGCCCATTTGGTGGCCACACCCACTTGGCCACGCCCACTTGGTCACACCCATTTGGTGGCCACACCCACTCAGCTGCACCCACTTGGCCACGCCCCTGGCACCCAGCAATGTAGAAACGAAAATAATTTTATGGTTGGGGATCACCACAACATGAGGAACTATATTATGGGGACGCGGCATTAGAAAGGTTGAGAACCACTGTACTAAAGGGACAATTTTGGTGGCCTTCCATTAAAAAGGATGTGAAGAGCTATGTGGCCAGCTGCCCCATCTGCATGGCAGCAAAAAGAAGACACCTGGCCTTTTGCAGTCATGAGCCCTTCAGCATCCTGGAGAACGATCTCTATGGATTTTATTGTGGAGTTGCCTGAAAGTTCAAAACTGTTCCTGCATCATGGCTACTGCCTATATGGGGCCCCCTAGCATATAATTTCAGACAGAGGGGTCCAATTTACCTCTACGTTTTGGAGGGCATTTTATGTACTAACCAGTGCTTAGCTCTAGTCATCATCAGGAACAGAATGAACAAACTCAGTTATGGAGCAGTATCTACGGTGCTTCATCAACTATCAGCAAAACAATTGGACTGACCTGTTACTATTTGCTGAAGTGGCATATAACAATGCTGTTCACTCTAGCACTGGGTATACCCCATTTCAAGTAGCCACAAGACAAATATTCAACCCCATGTCTGAATTATCCAATAATGAACTCACAATCCCTCCCCTTAAGGAATGGATCAAGCAGCTGAAAAATACCTGGCCAGTGGTTAGGAAAGCATTTGATGAAGCCAGAGCAGCTTACAAAGCTCAGGCAGATAAAGACCAATTCTAAATAGGGAACCAAGTGTACTTGTTCACTCAATTCTTGCAGTCTCTATAATCATCAAAGAAACTGGGCCTGAAATATGTGGGACCATTCCCTATTAAACACATAAACCCTGTAACAATAGAACTGGAACTCCAAAAAACCCTAAGATAAATCCACCCGATGTTCCACTGTAGCCTATTAAAACTCAAAATAACCTCACCTTTAAGGCCAGCAGCTTCTCCAGTGCCAATGCCTATCATGGTAGATGAGGAACAACATTTTAAAATTAAAGAAATCTTGGACTCTCACAAACACCATGGAGTAACCCAATATTTTGTTGCCTGGAACGACCGTCCTACTTCCCAAAATGAATACTAGAAGCCCCAAATTGCTTAAACAGTTTCATGCCCATTACCTGGACAAGCTGGACTAACTGTAAACTCATTTTTCTTTTTCTCTCCCATTTTATTATTTTCTGTGTTCTTTTAAGGGGAGCAGCACATCAGGCCCCCTCCATATCATTTTTGGGGCTCTGCCATTCTGGTGGGAGTGGGAAGGTTTCACTCACTTGGGAGGGGTTTAGTGGATGTATTTCCTTTGCTTTGTTCTGTCCATCTTTGATGTACAGTTCTGGATGTGAAGAAGGGGAAGGAATGTGCCTTGTCCACACCAAGGATAAATCACCCAGACACAGACTGAACAATGTGATATATGCAGTACAATGCAGTGAGACATGCAGATCTATATTTTGAGAAACAAAACAACCACTTATTTTACAGACCTTTAAAGGGAATTGAATCTTTTATAAGAGAACTAAAAATATGGGGTATTGGCAGGTTTCAGAATTAATAAACAAAGACAAAGATGATACCAAAAAACATGAAGATACAGAACAGAATAACATAGTTGGAAGAGACCTTGGAGGTTTTATAGTCCATCCCCCTGATCAAGCAACAGACCCTCCACTATGGTCCCCAACCCTTCTAGCTCCAAGGAGGATCTGGTGGTGGCAGTGGTAGGGAGGAAGGGGATGGTTTCGTGTGTCCGCCATTTGTGCAAATGGAGATTTGTATGCTCATCTGCCACTTGCACAGCTTGGTTAACAATGGACTGCAGACTGGTACTAGTCCTTGGATTGGGGGTGGGGACCCTTGCCCTAAATATTGCAGACAAGTAGCTATCCAGTTTTTTCTTAAAAGCCTCTAGTGATGAAATATCCACAATTTCTAAAGGCAAGCCATTCCACTGGTTGTGTCAGAATCCAATTATATTTCATCTTTAAATTATCAAATATAGAAACTCCCAATTCTGCCTTCTCTGGATTCTGCCATAAGAGGGAGAGAAGGGGGAGAACAAAGGGGCTTTATGGCCCTCACTTCCTTCTTTACACTTCAAAGAGCGGAATGCTGAATGTGTGTTATTGTAACCTCGAAGCGTTAGCATACCAAAGGAGGGTAGTTGCCTTTCATGTAGTTATCTGAAGTCCCCATCCAGACGGAAGAAAGAAGAAAGGGGGCGGAATTGTGATACTTGAAACTATCACTGGAAGGGGGGTTGATTGGGTGGGACTACTGGGGAACCCCTTAAAACCTTGAATGGAAGAGCTTGAACCCCAAGTCCTGTCTAGCATGCCTGCAACCATTTTCTCTTAATAAAGGATTCCTGTTGGAAGAATTATTCCAAGAGTTCTGTCTTCTTAAGATGCAAAGTGGGGTGGGTCCTTACAGGTTGGAAATTTCACTGTTAGGAAATTTCTCCTTAGTTTTAGATTGTTTCTCTCCTTGATTAGTTTCCATCCATTGTTTCTTTTCTTGCCTTCTCATGCTTTGGAAAATAGGTTGACTCCTCTCTTCTTTGTGGCAGCCTCTCAAATATTGGAACCCTGCTATCATGTCACACCTAGTCCCTTTTTTAACTAGATTAAACATATCCAATTCCTGCAATCGTTTTTCATATGTTTTAGCCTCCAGTGTGCTAATCATCTTTGTTGCTCTTTTCTGCACTTTTTCCAGAGTCTCAACATCTTTTTAATAATGTGGTGACCAAAACTGGATACAGTATTATAAATGTGGCTTTATTAAGGCTTTATTGAACAGTTCTAATACTTCACATGAATTTGACTCTATCCCTCTGTTAATGCAACCTTGGATTGTATTGGCTTTTTCAACTGCTGCCACACACTGCTGGTTCATAGTTTAGTGTTGTCTACTAGGATTCCAAGATATCTCTCATGCTAACTGCTACTGAACTAGGTTTAATCTGTACCTGTACATTTGGATTGTCTTGCCTAAGTGTAAAACTATAATTTTCTCTACATTTAATTCCATTTTCATGGATAGCGCCCAGTGTTCAAGTCTGTCAAGATCCATCTGGATCTTGTGACTATCTTCTAGGGTGTTGGTTATTCCTGCCAGTTTAGTATTGTTTGCATATTTGATGAGTTCTCCTTGTAGTCCCTCATCTAAATCATTTATGAAGATGTTGAACAGTACTAAAACAAAACCTCAGGGTACCCCACTGCTTACTTTCCTCTGTGTAGATGTAGTTCCATTAAGGACTACACATTGAAATTGATTTGTTGGGTTATGAATCCATCTGGTGGATTTTTTTTTAATTAATTTATCAAGAAGTAGGTTATGGTCTACTCTTTCAAATGTCTTACTGAAATCCAAATATACTATGTCCACTGCATTTCACACATCTGCTAATTTAGTCAATTTATCAAAGAATGAAAAAGGATTTGTTTGATCTCTTTTTGACAAACCTATGTTGGCTTCTGGTTATAACTTTGTTTGCTCCTAGGTGTCCACAGATCTGTTGCTTGACTATTTTTTACAGGATCTGTCATGGCTAGGCTTGGCTCACTTTGTAAACTCACTCACAGCCAAACAAGAAGCTATAGGAGGGAAAAGATTGGAATGCAGGGGAGGCATAAGGGAGGGGGGAAGGAATGAAAAAAGCATTGACTCAGAGCCTGAGAACCAAGGTCACCTGCTGAGACATACCATTACCCAAATAAACTAAAACATTAGAATTGGTTTTGCTAGTTCAGTATCCATGTTGGCTCAGTAAATTATATTCTTGTAACCAAAAATGTCCCAAGCATCTTTATTTGTGGCATGAACCAAGTGGGACTGTGGACATTAAGCCAATTCTCATAGCAATAACCTGCCTGGACACAGCAATGATGTCAACGGACAGAGACCCAGATGAGAGGAAGCTGTTGGGGGACAATCTGGCTCGAGAAATGCCGGTGGCATCCCAGGGTGGAGCAGGCACTCCAGCTATTGAAGCAGACCCAGAAATGATTACCAAGAAGACCAAAAAAATGAAGCAGCATCCCACAGCAGCTAAAGAATAGCCAAGGCATGCCCCATCCCAGGTGGAATGGGACAACTCACCGCAGCCAACTCCCTGTGGCCAATTTGCCAAGGCCAGCTCACCACAGCCAATTTGCCATAGCCAATTCACTATAGTCAGCATGCCATGACACAACTCGCTGCAGGACAATTTAACAATGCAATTTAATTATTTAAAATTAAAAAAAAAATTTTTTGTCATTCACATTTCATTCTGTCCCTCCTTTTGCATCCTTTAATGATTCTATTCCATAATTTCTTTGATATTAGTGTAACTCTTGTCCTGCAGTGAGTTGTCCCATAGTAAGTTGGGTGTGGCAAGTTGGCCTGCAGTGAGTTGCCCACAAGAAGTTGGCTGTGGCAAAATGGCCCTTGCAAGTTGGCCTGGTGAGTTGGCCATGGCAAGTTGGCCATGACAAACTGTCATAGACCCCATCCAAGGAGCTGAGATGGTTAGTGGGTGTAGGGAAATTGGCAGAAGGCAAGGAGTTCCTTCCCCTCTGTGGGGTCAATGTGGTGTGAGAGAACCGATGGAAGGCTCAGCGGGCAGCCAAACAGGATGATCCCACTGAATGGAAGCTTCTGGGCATCACCCAAGCCTGACGATGGAGTTGTTAAGAGAGAAATTTGGAGGAATGGAGGTCCTTGCTGGGGCAATGCTGAGAGGCATCACCAAAGGTCAGAGACCACCACACTAATGGAGAAACCCTTGCTACTCCCCCTCCTCCTCCTCCTCCCTAACCAACAGTTTCAGCACTGACAGAAGAGCCCCACCTGAAGGATTTTATGTGGTCTGTGAGGAGTACCAGCCACCCTCTTTCATGGATTGCTTCAACAGGTGCCCAAACTACCTAGCCAACTTCATGCTTAGGCTTGGCACCACAAGGAGCACTATGGAGTGATATACATGGATAATATGACCTGGGTCTATGGCCTGGGCTAATAGCTCAGGGAGAGGTCAGATCTGGAAAACAAATGGTTTTTGGGCTTCCCCTACCTGGGGAACCTGAATATGTGTTTGCTTTTCGAATTTGAGCTCCATCTCAATTTTTGACTTTTCATGCTGAAAGGGGTTTTTAGCAACAAATGCGAGATATGTCCAGAGCTAACTCCTCAGGGAGAGGTCGGGTCCGAAAAACAAATAGTTTTGGGGTTTCCCCTACCTGAGGGAAGCTGAATATATATTTACTTTTTGAATTTGAGGTCTGTCTCAAAATTTGACTTTTGAGGCTGAATTGGATTTTTACCAACAAATGCGAGATATGCCCTGGACTAATTCCTCAGGGAGAATTCAGATCCGGAAAACAAATGGTTTTTGGGCTTCCCCAACCTGGGGGTACCTAAATATACATTTGCTTTTTGAATTTGAGGTCAGTCTCAAAATTTTACTTTTGAGGCTTATTTGGATTTTTACCAACAAATGCAAGGGTAAGGACCCACTTCAATCACATATCTTAAGAAAGCAGAACTCTTGGAAACAATTTCTTCCAACAGGAACTTTTATTAAGAGTAGTTGATAGCAAGCATAATAGACAGGATCTGAGCGATTTCTTTACAGATCGATTACTTTAAAGTGTCCCTAAGCAAACCCCACCCCACAGTTCATCCAGGCGATTCAGACCAGCAATCCCCAGGTATTAGGTCCATCATGGGAAAGGGGAGATAACATCAATCCAGCTCCGTTTGTAGTGTGATGTTCCACAGCTCTTCACACCTCCTTTTGAAAATGGAGAGATAAGCCAGGTCCCAGAGGTTTGTACTTCTTCCCCCCCCCTCTTTTCCTAGCTGCCTGGTTAGGGAGTTTTGCTTGAATTCTATGGCACAATCCATGGGTCATTGAGGAAGAAGCTCATCTGCCCTCTCCTCACTGAAAACTCCAGCAAGGTCATGGTATTCCTCTGGTATTTCGGGTAACCCCTTTTCTTCTCCCATTGATGCTTTCTCCATTCCTAAATTTGATAGGACTCCTTGGGTTTTAAGTTCGCAGGATCCCCCTTCAGGAAATTGATTTCTGCCATCTTCCCATTTACCCAGGGGTTCCATTTCTTTAACCATTCCAGCCCTAAGATCACTGGGCATTCCATGCCTGGGGTCACTACAAATGTTATGTCTTCCTCATGGTTCCCAGGGATAGGTGGACTGGTAAAGTGGCTAGGGTAGCTGGCACCCCCCCTGCTATGGACCCATCTAACTGGTCAAATGAGATTGGTTGTTTCAACCTCCTCACTGGAATGCCCAAGTTTTCCACTAGCATTGTGTTAATGAGGCAGTGGGTGCAGCCAGAGTCTATTAAGGCTTTCTGACAACTTCGGGCATGGAGGGAGCTAATATAGTCACTGTCTTGAGGATGGATGTGATGGGTACACATACCAGGGGTTTGCCCTCCGAGCTGTCGTCTGAGGTGTCCACTAGCCCTGCTGTGAAGACCGGTGTTCCCTCCTCATGTTTGGCAGGGGTTGGGGACTCCACAGCCTCTATCACCCTCATGGTAGATTCTTTTGGCTTGGCTGGGGACTTTTCTGATTTCCTGGCCAGTGATCGGTCTGAGTTGTGCTGAGGGGCTTTTGAGTGGCATTCTATAGTGCGATGCCCCTCTCTACTGCATTTGAAACAGCCCACTGTTTTGCTGGCTCGCACGTCAGCTCAGGAGATGAACGGCCCCATGGTCTTCCTCAGCATTGCCTCTTCAGTAGGTCAATCTCTGCTTCCTCCGCCAGGACGTACCATTCATCGATTTGGCGTGGGTCCCCTCGAGATAGGCAAGCATCATACAGGTCATAATTTAGGCTATCCTTGAAATGGCTAAGAAGGATGTCTTCTAGCCAATTTAACTTGTTGGCAATGGCCTGGAATTCTTGTGTATATTCGGCTACCGGGTGTCTGCACTGCCTCACTGTCTTGATTCTCTCGTGAGCCTTTCGATCAGCCAGGGGGTCCTCGAATCGCCTTCTCAGAAAGGACATGAAGTGGTTGAGGTTCTTGAGCTCTGGGGCATTGGAATCATGGAGGTTCACCATCCAGTCTGTGGCCGCCCCATCCAAAGCGGATTGCACGATATGGATACGGGTTTTATCACTGGGGATGTCCCATCTGTATTCTTCCATGTAGCTGAAGACTTGGGTTAGGAAGAATCCCAAGCATGGCGGCTCTCCCCTGAATTTCACGTCCAGCAGTGGGAATCTTTGGATGGATCGGTGCCTTCGCCGCCAACGGTATTGTCTCCCATCCTGATCACCATCTGCAGGTTGGCGGGGAATGGGGGCTGCCGAGGTGGTAGCTGCTGTTTCAGCAGACATCCCCGGGACCACAGTTTCTGATTCCCCGTCCATGTCTCTCCAGCTGCAGCTCCAGGTGCTGGTGCGGCCACAGGGTTCAGGTTTCTCCTCCCCTAGAGAGTCGAGGATTCTTTTCATCAGGTCAATAGTTTTCTCTAGGATCCAGTTTGAGTGCTGTGCACAACTTCCTTCCTCTTTGCTAACATGCAGGGATTTCTCCATCTCTTGCTTCCATTTGGGTTGGTGACTGCCCTGTCTTCAGGGTCACCTTTCTTGTTCTCTTTTCCCACTCGTCTTTCTTGCCAATGCCCTTTGACTATCGAGGTTTGGGGTCACGCGTTTCTACCACTTCCTCTCCTGAGAAGTATGACGTCTCGGATCCCGATAGCTGGCAGGATTACGGTCAGGGGGAAGGCTCCCTTTTTACAGGGTTTTCTCCATTCCCTGCCTCATCGTCCAACATTGTAATTTTTGCAAAGTCCCCCGGTAAGGTTCTTCCTTTTGGGTTGACTATTACTGCAGATCCTGTCTAATGTAAGGACCCACTTCAATCCCACATCTTAAGAAAGCAGAACTCTTGGAAACAATTTCTTCCAACAGGAAGTTTTATTAAGAGTAATTGATAGCAGGCATAATACACAGGATCTGAGGAATTTCTTTACAGATCAATTACTTTAAAGTGTCCCTAAGCAAACCCTACCCCACAGTTCATCTGGACAATTCAGACCGGCCAATCCCCCGGTGTTAGGTCCATCATGGGAAAAGGGAGATAATATCAATCTGGCTCCATTTGTAGTGTGATGTTCCACAGCTCTTCACATCTCCTTTTGAAAATGGAGAGATAGGCCAGGTCCCAGAGGGTTGTACTTCTCCCCTCCCTTTTTTTCCCCTAGCTGCCTGGTTAGAGAGAAGAAGGTTCAGAGAGATGCATAGTGCAGGAGGCAATTTGTTACATTGTAATGGATAGCAGACATGGAGTCAGTAAACAAAAGGTTACATTGTAGTGAATAGAGGAAGTGGAAGCAATAAACCCACATGCATATCCCCCCTCCACCTTGGAAGTATGCAGAATCCAGGGAAAGGTGAGATTTGATTTTAGATCAGAGGAGATAGATATAAATGAAATATAACTGGATTCTGATAGATATGCCTGGGCTAACCCCTCAGGGAGAGGTCAGATTTTGGCTTCCCCAAACCATGGGAACCTGAATATATGTTTACTTTTCGAATTTGAGGTGTCTCAAAATTTGACTTTTGAGGCTGAATTGGATTTTTAGCAACAAATGTGAGATATGCCTCTATGCCATCACTGCCAGCTTGGAAGAGGCTCCCTTGGAATGGCTGGTGTCACTGCATGATAAGGATGTTTTGGAGCTGATCTACCTTGATGCCTTATGAGTGTGCTTTGAGGATCCTCTTGTAGCCTATCATAGAAAACCTGCATCCGTGTCCTGAAACAATGGAAATGGACAGTGACAGAGTACATCCAAGAAATCCATCAACTAAACAGCCATCTAGGAGACTTTGCCTGAGCACCTACTGATCACCCACTTCAGACAAGGGCTGAATAAGGAGTTATACCACACCTGCCTGTCTCGGGGGTTGCCATGAACCCTGTTAGCATGGTATCATGTGGTCAGCCAAGTGGAGATTGATCAAATTGAATTCCATGATCATACAGGGCAAGAAAGTCACAGCTGCCACCCTGTTGAGAGGCAGGCAACTCAGAGAGGGGGGAGAGGAGGACTGGCCTCTGTCAAAGTGGGAAAGCCACACCAGAATCCTATCGGATGTTTCCCCCATGGCAAGAAAGGGCACCGGGCAGCCCAGTGTCTTGTGCTACAACCAATCTCCATCCCCCAGCCTGAGGGCCAACCAAAGAGAGGGAAGAACCTGCCAAAACCAAAAGAAGGGGCTCACACAGGACAAGTTGTAGAGTTTAGCCCTCTTCCAGTAAGGAAATGGGACTCTGGCTCCTACCAAGATAGGATCTGTCATGTACAAGAGTGACAGTGAGGGAGAAGATGACCTGATGGTAGATGGTACCATCATTCCCATGATTTTAAGGTCAAGATCACTATGGCTTCTTTGGACAATAAAGGCGTCTTAATAGCCCTATTGGACTTGGAGTGTACAAAATCCCTAATCAGCTCCCAAGTGGTGGAAAAACTAGGGATGAGGCTGAGAAAGTTGAAGAAGTCACTTACTAAAGTTAAAGTGGCCGCATCATAATATAATTTCAGATTTGGTGCTTTAAGTCCACCTCTTTCTCGAGCATCTTGTAAAATCTTAAACTTTACCCTTGATTCCTTCCCGCCCCAAATAAATTTATTAATACCCTTCTGCCACCCATCCAAATTAGCATCCTTCTTTAAAATGGCTATCATCTGAAACAAAAAAAGAAACTTTGGTAGAACATTCATCTTCACTACTGAAATTCTCCCCAATAACGATAGTTGTAGCTTTTGCCAATCATTTAAATCTTTTTGAACTTTTACCCATAAGCGTTCATAATTATTCTTACACAATTTTCCATTAGATGTTGTAATATAAATTCCTAAATACTTAACCTTATTAGCTATTTCATAACCGGTTGTTTCAGCTATAAAATCTTTTCCCTTCCTAGACATATTTTTCAATAATATTTTAGTTTTATTCTTATTTACCTTAAAACCCAGAGACCTGTCCATACTGTGCTAAAATTTCAACCAGATCTTTGACCGAATCTGTTGGATGGGATAATGTCACAACCAAATCATCAGCAAAAGCAACCAGCCTATAATCAATCTTACTTATTTTTATTCCTTTTAATTTAGATGAGTCTCGAATTTTAATAAGTAAAATCTCCATTGTTAATACAAATAGCAAGGGGATAAAGGAAAACCCTGTCTTGTACCTTTTCCTATTTTAAATACGTCTGTTAATCCCCCATTAACTATAATTTGTGCCGATTGTTGTTGATAAATGGCCTTGAGAGCAGACAAGAATTTATCTCCAAAATGCATTTCCTCTACAACTTTCAATAAAAAATTCCAATCTAATTGATCAAAAGCTTTCTCAGAGTCTATAAATATTAAAGCAGCAGGGATTTGGTTGTTCTTATCCAAATACTCTATTAAATTAACAATTTGTCTTACATTGTTTTTCATATATCTCCCCATTATAAATCCAGATTGGTCAGTATGAATCAATTGTTTCAAAACCTGCATTAATCTATTTGCCAGTATCTTTGCAAAAATCTTATAATCTGTATTTAAAAGAGATATAGGCCTGTAATTTCTAGGTTGGGACAGATCCTGGTCATCCTTTGGAATTAATGATATGAAGGCCGTTCTCCAAGATGGAGGTAATTCTGCTCCAGATAAAATATCATTAAAAAGTACCTTTAATGGTTCTATCATTTCTTCAGATAACATCTTGTAATAAATCGCTGTTAACCCATCAGTACCTGGAATCTTACCAACCTTCAATTGTTTAATTGCAAAAATAATCTCTTCAGAAGTAATTAAACCATTAATCCCATCACATTGATCACTCGTAAGTCTAGGAAAATGTGCTCTCTGTAAATATTTTTCTATATCTGAAGTTTGTATACTTTCACTAGCATATAATTTAGAATAAAAATCTAAAAAAGACTTTTTAATCAAATTTTGTTGGTAGATTTCTTTACCTTTATAAATTATTTTATGTATAATCCTCGATTTCTGTTTCTTACGTAATTGATAAGCCAACCAGCTACCAGGTTTATTTGCATTACAAAATGTATTATGTCTCACATACCTCAAATTAGTTGCCACTTGATCTGCTAATAACATATTAAATTGCTCCTTCAGCAAAGTAATAGAAACTTTTAACTTATTGTCCATTGGATTTGATATTAAAATCTTTTCCTTACATTTAATCTCATCTTCAAGATCTTTACATTTCTGGATCTGTTTACATCTGTGAGCATTGTTCATAGAAATCAAAACCCCTCTCATATATGCTTTACAAGAATCCCATACCTGGTGGAATATTCAGAGAATTTTCAGAAAGAGGGTAAAATTTACTCCACAATTATTTTTGTTAGGTATAGTTACTGATTGTGATGCAAAGGAGGTTATATTGATGTTGAATTTGATTACAGCCGCAAGGCTGTTAGTAGGACAATATTGGAAGAAGGAATCTTTGCCTACTTTGCAGGAATGGTTTCTTAAAGTATCTTATCTGGCGGAAATGGCAAAGATTTCGACTTTCCTAAAAGAACAATCGCAAGAGAAATTTCTTGCTGTTTGGGATAAATGGATAAAGTTTATACAATTTAAATTGGATATAAAAAATATCATTTAGCCTTTTTATAACTCATATATATATATATATATATATATATATATATATATATATATATGTGTGTTATATTCTTTTTTTTATATAATCTGTTTAACTTTTTTTAATTAAGCCTATATTCTGCTCTGGGAAGCTCCAGGGGGGGGAGGGAGTGGGTGTTTTGGGGAAGGGTTGTTTTGTTTTGTTTTGTTTTTTCTCTTTTATGCTGTTGTTGTATTGTCTTTTTTTGTTTTTCTGTAAAAATTTATAAAAATTTTCAATAATAAAAAAAAAGAATCCCATACCATTGGCATCGAAGTACCTGTCAGAATCCAATCATATTTCATCTTTAATTATCAAATATAGAAACTCCCAATTCTGCCTTCTTTGGATTCTGCCATAAGAGGGAGAGAAGGGGGAGAACAAAGGTGCTTTATGGCCCTCACTTCCTTCAGTAGACTTCAAAGAGCTGAATGCTGAATGTGTGTTTATTGTAACCTATTGTAACCTCAAAGTGTTAGCACCAGAGAACATTAGCATTAACAAAGAAGAGTATTTGCCTTTCATGTAGTTATCTGAAGTCTCCATCCAGACGGAAGAAAGAAGAAACGGGGTGGAATTGGGATACTTGAAACTATCACTGGAAGGGGGGTTGATTGGGTGGGACTACTGGGGAACCCCTTAAAACCTTGAATGGGAGAGCTTGGACCCCAAGTCCTGTCTAGCATGCCTGCAACCATTTTCTCTTAATAAAGGATTCCTGTTGGAAGAACTATTCCAAGAGTTCTGTCTTCTTAAGATGCAAAGTGGGGTGGGTCCTTACATTAGACAGGACTTGCAAAATTAATCCACCTGGAAGGTAGACCCTTGCCGGGGGATTTTGCAAAAATTTACCATGTCAGACAACGAAGCAAGAGAGGGAGAAAACTCCCTGGAAAGAGAGCCGCTGACCCAGTTGGAACCTTGCCAGATGTTGGGATCCGAGAGGCCAGATTTCTCAGAAGAAGAAGTGGTGGAGACACAGGACCACAAGCCTCGCTGGTCGATGGGCGTTGGAAAGAAAAGCGAGTGGGGAAAGGAATCAAGAAAAGTGACCCTGAGACGGGGACCAAGCAACCAGAATGGAAGCAGGAGATGGAGAAATCCCTGCACGCAAGTGAAGAGGGAGGAAGCTGTATGCCGTACTCAGACTGGATCCTAGAGAGAGCTATTGACCTGATGAAGAGAACTCTCAGCTCCCTAGGAGAGGAGATTCCTGAGCCCTACGCCCGCCCCAGTTCCTGGAGCCACAAAGGGAGAGACACCGAGGGGGACGTGGAACCTGCAACCCCAGGGACATTTACTGATCCAGGAGCTCCCACCCCCTACCGGACCACAGATGGAAATCTGGACGGAAGACACTACCACCCACAATGGAGGCACCGATCCATTCCAAGACGTCCACCGTTGGAGGTGAAATTCAAAGGGGAGCCAACACGCTTGGGGTTTTTCCTAACCCAAGTCCTCAGCTACATGGAGGAATATGGGCAGGACATCCCCAGCGACAAAGCCCGCATCCGGATCGTGCAATCTGCCCTGGATGGACCAGCTGCAGATTGGGTGGTGAACCTGCATGACTCCAATGCCCCAGAACTCAGTAACTTCAACCGTTTCATGTCCTCTTTGAGAAGACGATTTGAAGACCCCCTGGCTGATCGCAAAGCCCGTGAAAGAATAACAACGATGAGGCAGGGCAAACGCCCAGTGGCTGAGTATACACAAGAATTCCGAGCCATTGCCAGCAAACTGAATTGGCCAGAAGACATCCTCCTTGGCCGTTTCAAAGACGGACTAAACTATGATCTATATGATGCTTGCCTGCCCCGAGGAGACCCACATCGACTTGAGGAATGGTACGTCTTGGCAGAGGAAGCAGAGATCGACATATTGAAGAGGCATCGCCGAGGAAAACAATGGAGCCGCCCCCCGCCTGAGCTGACACACCAACCGGTGAAATCATCGGATACAGCCAAGAAGCAGATGGGGTGTTTCAAGTGCGGAAGAGAAGGGCATCGAGCTGTAGAATGCCGCTCAAAGGCCCCCCAGCACAACCCAGACAGATCCCCAATCAACAAACCCAGAGGGTATTCAGCTAAGCCAAAAGAAACAGCCATGAAAATGATGGAAATTGCAGAAAACCCCACCTCTGCTCACCAAGGGGAAAGAACTCCAGCCTACACCACAGGGACGGTGGATGCCTCAGATGACAGCTCGGAAGGCGAACCCCTGGTAAGTGGACGCATCACACCCATCTTCAAAACAGTGACTATATTAATCCCCCCCATGCCCGAAGCTGTGAAGGTGAAAGCCTTAATAGACTCTGGCTGCACCCGCTGCCTCATTAGCCCAACACTAGTGGGGAATCTGGGCATCCCATCCAGGAGACTGGAACAACCAATCTCATTTGGCCAGCTAGATGGATCCATAGCAGGGGGGGTGCCAGCTACCCTAGCCACTCTGCCAATACACCTCTCCCTGGGCAACCATGAAGAGGACTTAACGTTTGTGGTGACCCCAGGTATGGAATGCCCAATGATTCTAGGGATGGAATGGTTGAAAAAATGGAACCCCTGGGTAAATTGGAGGACGACAGAAATCAAATTCCCGAAGGGGGACCCTATGGACTTAAAACCCCAAGAGAGGCTACCAGAATCAAGAATAGAAAAAGCATCCATAGGAGAGGAAAAAAGATTAACAGAAATACCAGAGGAATATAGGGACCTTGCTGAAGTCTTCAGTGAGGAGAGGGCGAATGAGCTTCCCCCCCACCGACCCACAGACTGTACCATTGAATTCAAGCCTGGGGCAAAACTCCCGAAACCCAGATTATACTCCATGAGCCCAAAGGAGAAGGAGGAAATGGAAAGATTTATAAAAAAAAACCTGGAGAGAGGTTTCATTGAACCAGCTAAGCCTAAAGTGGCTGCCCCGGTCCTTTTTAGAGAGAAGAAGGATGGCTCTTTACGTTTATGCGTGGATTATAGGGCCCTGAACACAATCAGTGAAAGCAACCTATACCCGCTGCCCCTCATGAAAGACATGCTGTCACACCTATCGAAAGGGAAAATTTTTTCTAAACTAGACTTAAGGGAAGCTTACTATCGAGTGAGAATCAAGGAAGGGGACGAATGGAAGACTGCATTTAACTGCCCCATGGGGTGCTATCAATTCAAAGTCTTGCCATTTGGATTACAAGGGGGCCCTGCAGTCTTTATGCAATTAATCAATGACGTTCTAAGGGAGCACCTGTTTAAGGGGGTCCTTGTTTACTTGGACGACATTCTTATCTTTACCGAAACAAAAGAAGAACACGTCAAACTTGTCAGAGCGGTTTTAAAGAAGCTGCGAGCCGCTCACCTATATGCCAAACTCTCAAAATGCGAATTCCACCAGGAAAGGATAGACTACCTAGGCTATCGCATATCCCCACAGGGCATTGAAATGGACCCAGAGAAGGTCAGAGCAGTATTAGAATGGGCACCACCCCGCACAAGAAAGCAACTACAAAGTTTCCTGGGCTTTGCAAATTTTTACCGCCAATTCATCCCCTCATTTGCACAGATAGCCTTGCCCCTCACCAACTTACTAAAAACGAAGGGAACATCCTCAGTAAAACCTAGCCAGCCACTAACATGGACAATGGAGTGCCAAGCAGCGTTTGAGAGACTAAAGAGACTTTTTTCTGCCGAACCAGTACTAAGGCACCCAGACATGGACAAGCCCTTCATAATACAGGCAGATGCAAGTGATGTGGCAGTGGGGGCTGTGCTATTACAAGAAAATGATGATGCAGTATTGCAACCCTGTGCATATACATCCAAGAAACTCACGGAAACAGAACAGCGCTGGCCCGTATGGGAGAAGGAGGCTTATGGGATACGTTGGGCATTACTCACATGGCGACAGTTCCTGGAAGGCAACAAAATCCCCTTCCAGGTGTGGACTGATCACAAAAATTTGGAAGCCCTGAAAACTTCCAGGAAACTCAATCCCAAACAAGCCCGCTGGTCCCAGCATTTTCACCAATTCCAATTTAAGCTCAAACATTTACCAGGAAGAAAGAACTTCCTGGCAGATGCACTATCTCGCATGCCCCAATATAACAGCGCACGAACCACAGACTCTAGACCAATAATGGCAGAGTCACAACTGGCAGCACCAGTAACCACAAGAACCCAAGCCAAATTAAAACCACAACTGGACAGCCAAACTGGGATTGAATTCAGAAAAAGTTTGGAAACAGATGACTGGTTCCAGAAAAACAAACATGTGTGCACAATGAGAGACGGATTGCCTTGGGTAGGGGAAAAGTTATATATACCAACAACTCAAAGACTAACTTTCATGCACCTTTGCCATGACACAAAATCAGCAGGGCATTTTGGATTTGTAAAAACTTTACACTTAATTAAACGGCAATTTTGGTGGCCATCAATAAAAAAGGACATAGAAAGTTATGTTGCCAGCTGCCCAACCTGTGCATCAGCAAAGAGGTTGCAAGGGAAATCGCCAGGGCTGTTACAACCAGTGGCAAGTCCCTCAGCCCCCTGGAGGGAAATAGCCATGGATTTTATAGTGGAATTGCCTGAAAGCAATGGGAATACTGTTATCTGGACAGTCACGGACCTATTTTCCAAACAGGTGCACTTTATCCCTTGCCAAAAAATTCCCACTGCAAAGGCCTTAGCAAAACTTTTCATCCAGCACATTTACAGATTGCACGGGGCACCCCAACGCATCATCTCTGATAGGGGAGTGCAATTTACGTCTGCATTTTGGAAGGAATTTTTATCCCTCTTAGGGACCACGCAGGGATTGACATCTAGCCACCACCCTCAAGGAGATGGACAAGCGGAACGGTGCCAGTCGGTACTTGAGCAATATTTGAGATGTTTTTTAAATTTCAACAGAGTGATTGGACGGACTTACTTCCTTTTGCAGAAGTTGCCTACAATAATGCAGTCCACTCCAGCACAGGCTACACTCCTTTTCAAATAGCCAACGGCCAAAGTTTCAACCCTATGCCAGAGTTAACCCCAAAAGAACCAACGATCCCTTCACTGAAAGAATGGATGGAAAACCTACAAAACACCTGGCCAATAGTCAGAAAATCACTAGATGAAGCTAGGCGGGCATACAAAGCACAAGCCGATAAAAAAAGGGTTGAGCCTACACCATTCATTATAGGAGAAATGGTGTACTTATCTACAAAATACCTAAAGTCCCTACAGCCCTGTAAAAAACTTGGACCAAAATATATAGGACCTTTTCCAATTAAAAGGATCATAAATCCAGTAACAGTAGAATTAGAATTACCCAAAAACCTCAGGCAAATACACCCAGTTTTTCATTGCAGCTTGCTGAAAAGAGAGCATCAGTCACCTCTACGGCCAAAAATCCCCCCCCCACCACCTCCAATCATGGTGGAGGGGGAACAACACTTCGAAATAAAAGAGATCCTTGACTCTAGGAGATATCATGGAACAACTCAGTACCTAGTTGCCTGGAAACACCTCCCTGCCTCACAAAATGAGTGGGTCCATAAACGTCACGTCAGAGCCCCGAAGCTATTGAAGAAGTTTCACACAGAGTATCCTAACAAGCCTAACTAAATTTTTTACTTGTGTTTTCTTTCAGGTGGATCTCTCTTATTGTTAAGAGGGGCCGGATGTCAGAATCCAATCATATTTCATCTTTAATTATCAAATATAGAAACTCCCAATTCTGCCTTCTTTGGATTCTGCCATAAGAGGGAGAGAAGGGGGAGAACAAAGGGGCTTTATGGCCCTCACTTCCTTCAGTAGACTTCAAAGAGCTGAATGCTGAATGTGTGTTTATTGTAACCTATTGTAACCTCAAAGCGTTAGCACCAGAGAACATTAGCATTAACAAAGAAGAGTATTTGCCTTTCATGTAGTTATCTGAAGTCTCCATCCAGACGGAAGAAAGAAGAAACGGGGTGGAATTGTGATACTTGAAACTATCACTGGAAGGGGGGTTGATTGGGTGGGACTACTGGGGAACCCCTTAAAACCTTGAATGGGAGAGCTTGGACCCCAAGTCCTGTCTAGCATGCCTGCAACCATTTTCTCTTAATAAAGGATTCCTGTTGGAAGAACTATTCCAAGAGTTCTGTCTTCTTAAGATGCAAAGTGGGGTGGGTCCTTACAGTACCCTTATTCATATTCCAAGCAAAAAATTCCTTTAAATAACCTTTACATCGCTGTATATTCTCTTCATATCTAAATAAATTCTCATTCAACCTCCAAGACCTTCTAGTTCTTTCTTCCAATGAAATTTCCAACCATACCGGATTGTGGTCTGAAATTATTCTAGGAAATATATTGGTATTCTTCACCCTAGAAAGGAAATCACTAGTAACCAAGAAAAATTCAATTCTAGAATAAGATTGGTGTCTATCCGAAAAAAAGTAAAGTCTTTTTCTTCAGTATTCCATTCTCTCCAAATATCTCTAAGTTCCAAATCATCCTTTAAGTCAAAAAAAACTTTAGGAAGTCTTGCATGGTTAGAAACTTTAAAGGGACCCTTCTTATCTTTACTTGAGTCTAAAACACCATTCCAATCTCCCATCATAATAACTGACTTATAATCCAAAAAAGTTAATTTCTGATGAATCAACTTATAAAAATGTTTTTGTTGTTGATTGGGAGCATATAAACCAACAAGAAGAGTTCTCTTATCATTTATTAGTAAACCAATAATAACATATCTTCCTTGTAAGTCAAAAATCAATTAACTTTGGTGAAAGCTCCTTTCTCACATAGATAACTACTCCTCCTTTTTTCTGCAAAGCAGGAGCTATAAAATGTATCCCCAGCCGGGGATTAAACAAATATTTTTGATCTTTAGAAATAATATGAGTCTCTCGTAAACAAATAATATCATTTCTGTGTTGTTTCAAATAATAAAAGATTTTCTTTCTCTTCTGTGGTGAGTTAAGCCCATTAACATTCCAGGTTAGAAGCTTTGTCATACTTGGCAGGATGAAGCCTTTGGAACAAAGCCTCTAGATTTACAGTCGATGATCTCTTTGGCCTTGCTCCTCCCACTGGCTCCGAAATAGACTGTGGTAAACTTCCATCATCTGCCTTTTGTTGTTGTTGTTGCCTTTCTCTACGTTTATAAGCAGCGCGTGTAATTCTCTGTTCCCTTGGGTCTTCTGTTATTTGCAAATTCTGTTGCAACAATTCTTCTCCCAAAGATAGCATTGAACCTACAGACAACTGTGCTTCTGCCTTGCTCTCATCTTTTTTTAATCTTGGAGATGGTGGTGGACTTGCTTTTAAAATAGTAACATAAAAATCTCTTGCTTTTGAAATTGCAATAAGACGGTATCGTGTACCAGCATAAGTCACCACTATCCCCACAGGTATGTCCCATCTAAATTGAATTTGTCACTTCTTAAGTTCTTCAGCCAAAAAAGCAAAGTCTTTTCTTTTTCTAAGAATTTTAGAAGATATTTCCTTTAAAACTATCACATCCTGAGCTGCAATCTGAAATCTTTGTTTATAGAAGGCCTGTGTAATTTCATTACGAAGTGATTTTCTCGCAAAATAGACCACCACATTTCTTGGTAATTTCCTCTGTTTTGCAGCCCACGAATTAACTCTAAAAATCTTTTCAATATCTTTCAACATTTCTTCGGGATCAATTTCCAAAATAGAGGCCAGTTCTGCTACAATTTCTTCTCTCAAATTCTCCTTAATATTTTCCTTCAGGCCCCTTATTATCAAAGCATACTCCATTTCTCTGTATTGTGACAGTATAATATCATTCTGTGTAGCATCCACATTTTCTTCTATTTTTTCTACTCTATCTTGTAATATTTCAACATTACTGAGCACTTCATCCACCCTGTCATCAATCTTTTCCACAAGCCAGCAAGCCCTTGGAGTGCCAAAACAATAACTTTCTGCTGTTTTTCCTAGTGATTTTTCCAAAGTCTTATCTAAAGCATCTTGTAAATCCTGAAATGTAAGTGCCTGAGATGGGGGCGAAAGTGGAGAAGGTTTAGGTTTGGGTTGTTGTACAGTCTGAGTTACTGGAGAGGCAGTTGAAGTTTTAGAAAGAGAAGAAAGTCCAGGACGTTTTGAAGCCATTTTTTTAAAAAGGGGAAGGGTTTTCCCCCCCTTCCTTTTTTCAAAAAATAGTAATATAAGAACAAAGGAGAAGAAAAAGCAATTCCCCCTTAAAAAAAAGGGAATAAGAATTTTTCCCCATTAAAATAAACCAAGTCTATTACATTGTTAAAATTTTGTTGCCAGTTTAAAGATAGTAAGTAAAAAATAGAAAGTAAAAGTTCTCAAACAAAGAAAGTGACAAAGAAGGAGGATTCCTCCGCCATATTTCTTCACTCCAATTAGAATAGTAACAGGAGTAGATGTTAATTCAAACTGAGTTAGGTTTAAAGTAAAATCATCAATTCTTCTCTTCCTGACCACTCTGTCTGCTTTTGAGTTAACTTACTGTTCCCACCAGATAGCAGCAGTGGAGGCAGCGTCTACCTTCGTTCTCTTCGGAGAACAAAGGCATCCAAGGAAATGGAGCAAACACCCAGACTCCGAGGGAGTTCTCACTTCATCTCCCAGAAAAAAAAACTGGGAAAGTTGTGAGGCTTTACCTCTATCCAGGCAGAAGCTCACCTCCCTCCCTTTGCCCGGGAGGAAAGTTTCAAGCTGCAAAACAGCTGATCGTTGCTGTTTTTGCCGGCTTTTACGATTTTCTAGGACAGGCAGCTGTTAAACAGCAGCCATCGGCACGGCGCAGCCACAGGAAGTCCTCACTTAGATGACATTTTGATCTACATCAAGACAATGAATGAGCATGTCAAGTTGGTCAGAATGGTACTTGAAAAACTCAAAGAGGCTCAGCTTTATGCAAACCTGCCCAAATGTGACTTTCATAAGACCAGATTGGACTATCAAGGGTACCAGGTTTCACCTGGTGGAAATGATCTCTGAGGAGGTGTGGACAATCTTAGAGTGGAAGGCCCCTCAAATGAGGAAGTAATTGCAAATTTTCCTTGGTTTCACTAACTTTTATAAGCAACTCATCCCCACATTTGTCTAGATTGCCTTGCCCATCATATTTACTAAAAACAAAAAGAATAACCAAGCCCTAATCCAATCAACCCTTAAAATGGATGTTGGAATGCCAAGCAGTGTTTGATAAGCTAAAGTGCTTCTTCGCTGCCAAACTGGTTTTAAAGCACCCCAACCCAGGCCAGCCATTTATAATTAAAGTGGGCACCAGCAATGTGGCTATGGGAGTGGTACTCCTCCAGAAGAACATGAAGGGGAAGATGTAGCCTTGTGCCTACATTTCCTGCAATCTGTCCAAGATGGAAGACTATCTGCTGTCTGTGAGGAAGAAGCCTACATAGTCCACTGGGCTTTCCTCACGCAATATCTGGAAGGCAGCAGAATTCCTTTCAAAGTATGGACCAACCACAAGAATTTAGAAGTGTAAAGAACTCCCCAAAAGCTATCCCTCAAACAGGTTCGATAGACCTAATACTTTAATCAGTTCAATTTCATGCTTTGCTATCTACCTGGAGGATAAACTTCCTCACAGATGCCTTCTCCAGGATGCCACAATACAACAGTGCCAGAGAGGAAGTTATCAATTCCATCATCCTCTCTAGACAAGTGACTGTGCCAGGCCTCACAAGGCAACAGACAGCCTCAAGAACACAGGTAGCTGAGGACTTAGCACAGTCTCTGAGAAGGACTTTAGTGGGAAATGAGTGGTTCCAGCAACATAGGGATGAGCTCTTAATGAGACATGGGTTAGCATGGATGGGGAGCAGATTGTATATTCCAGCAAGCCTAGCACTTCAGCGTAGCCATGGCATGAAAACAGTGGACACTTTAGATTTGTGAAGACTCTCCACCTAGTCAAATGACAGTTGTGATGGCTGTGCATGAAAAAGGACATAAAAACCTATGTAGGCAGCTGCTCAATGTGTGTGTCAGCAAAAAGGCTACCCAGGAAACCACCAGGGCTACTACAAACTATGGCCAGCCCCTTGGCCCCCTGGAAGGAAATATCAATGGACTTTATTGTGGAGTTGCCAGAAAGAGCTGGGAATACTGTAATCTAGGTTATTAAAGACTTTTTCTCTAAACAAGCCCACTTCAGGGCTTGCCCTAAGATCCCCTCACTCCAGTCACTGGCTAAGTTCTTCATGCAGCACATGTACCAGTTGCATAATGCTCCTAAGTGCATAATAACACATTGGTGAGTACAATTCACTTCAAAATTTTGGTGTGAATTTTTGAATCTATTAGGCTCCTTGCAGAGTCTTAGCTCCAGCCATCATCCACAAATGAATGGAGCTTACAAATGTACAAATGCCATACTGGAGCAATACCTCCAATGTTATGTGAACTATCAATAAGACAGTTGGGCTGAGCTTCTGCCTTTCACTGAAATAGCATACAATAACTGTACACAGCAGCACTAGTTTTATCCCATTCTGGGTAGCTACTAGTCTGGATTTCATACCCATGCCAGAACTCCCTCAGCAAACCCCTTAAGATGCATCACTGGCTGAATGGATCAACACTCTACAAAATACCTGGCCGGTAGTTCGTAAGGTGCTAGAAGTCACAAGAGAAGCACAGAAAAGATAGGCAGATAGGAAGAAGGTGCCCCCAAAAGAGTTTAGGATAGGGGATGAAGTGTATCTGTCTACCAAATTCCTACAGTTAAGGCAGCACTGCAAGAAACTAGGCCCCAAATCTGTGGAACCCTTCTCCATCATCTGGATCATAAATTCAGTGACAGTAGAATTAAGGCTGCCAAAGAACCTTAGGCATATCCACCCAGAGTTTCATTGTAGCCTATTGAACTCTTTTGTAATTCCCCCTTGTAACCAATTGCTGGATTGCCTTCTTTTGAGATTAAGGAGATCCTGGATTCCCAAACCCACAAGCGGAAGCTGCAATATTTAGTCCTCTGGAAGGGGTTTCCTCCAGCAGAGGTAGAATGGGTGGGGACACCATAGGCCCATGCCCCTAAGCTCACACACAAGTTCCATACCAAATACCCAACTAAGCCAGAGCCATGTTAGTCAATGCTGAGGAGAATGTACGGCTAATTAGGTATGTGTGTTTGTTCTGTTTCAGGAACAATCTTCCCTTTGGAAGGGCAGCACATCATGGCTGAAGCATGGCTTGCTTGCAAACCCTGTTTACAGCCAGACAAGAAGCAATGGGGAGAGGGAATAGATCGGAATGCAGAGGAAGCATAAAGGGGGGGAGAGGAATGCAAAGAGCACTGACTTGGAGACTGAGTACCAAGGTTCACCTGCTGAGAAAGTCTGCTAGGCAGAGAGTCCATTACCCAAATAAACTGAGCTGAACTGACTGTACTGATTGGATGGAATAAAGTGACAATGGGAAGACAGGGGGAAAGGGGAGCATTTAACTAAGCTTTTTGTGAGCAAATTGGCTTTGCTACTTCCATATCCATGTTGGCTCAGTGAATTATACTCTTGGAACCAAAAATGTCCTAGGAAACTATTTGCGGCATGAACCAAGTGGGACTGTTGACAGGATCTTCTGAGCTATTGATTGTTGGCTGATTGTTGTTTCCTGGAGCTGGTTCTTTTTTTTTCTTTTTGAAGATGGGAACCACATTAGCTCTTTTCCAGTCCTCTGGTAGTTTCCCATTACTCTTGGAAAGATATGGTTCAATGGTTCTGAGGTCAAACTGAATAAAAGATCAATCAGAATTGCCTAGAATAATCAGAGAAAAGAGAGGCGAACCCACAGTTGCTTAACAGTCAGAGAAAGAAACTTAGGAAAGACTTGCCCTAATGGATCAGTAGTTAAAAGTCATGGTGGCAAATTTGTACTTTCAAACTTGACAGATTTTGTTAATTTAGCCTTACAATAAAGTAGAATTAGTTCATCCAATCATGTTTCCTGTTTTGTTCACTTGAGATGCTTGACAATATGCTAGTTCCAAGTAACTATTTTAAGACATGGAATAAAATTAAAAAGAATATTCAAGAACAATTGTTACCATTGGTAGAATTTATGTAATTAAATGAATGTTTTAATCAGAATGTTATTTTTTTCAGAGAATATCTGTTTTGAGAACTGATGTATCACTAAAAATTTGCAAGTGAGGAGAAAAAAAAACACAAAAGTTAAATATACTAAAAGATGCAAAGGAAAGAGAAGGGGCGTTGTCTTACCTGAATGCCTTTTCTCAGCATGGAGATAGATAATCCACCAATGGGTTGAGACTGTATTCCTGCCCAATCAGATCAGTCAGCCAAAGTTGCCACGCCCGTCCTGGACCATGAGATGCCCAGTCTTGACACGAGCGAAGCCATTGACTGACAGCAAGACGTTTTGGCTCAAACTATCTAAACCTAAACCATCATGGCCTATAAGGGTGGGTGTGGATTATCCATCTCCATGCTGAGAAAAGGCGTTCAGGTAAGACAACGCCCCTTCTTCAGCACTGGAGATGGATAATCCACCAATGGGACCTATCAAAGCCTATTGTCCCTCAGGGTGGGAAATAGACTGGTCCCGTGTGGAACTTTGGTTTAAAACCTGCTGAAGAACCCTCCTACCGAAGGAGGCCTCTGCAGAGGAATATCTGTCGATTTTACAGTGACGAATGAATGGGGAAGGCGAGACCCAAGTGGCCGCCTTGCAAACCTCCTCAATGGGAGCTTGCGTGGCCCATGCTGCCGAGGTGGCAACACTCCTTGTGGAGTGAGCCGTGACGTTTCTGGGGACCGGCAAAGCTGCCGCCTGGTATGCCCCAGCGATGCATGCCCTGATCCACCTACCAATAGTGGAGGAAGAGACCTTCCGACCCCTAGAGGAGGAGTGAAAAGATATAAAGAGAGCCTCTGAACAGCGGAATTCCGCTGTCCGTGAAATGTAGTACCTTAGGGCCCTGCGGACATCTAATGTATGCCATTGTCGTTCCAGAGCATGTGTTGGATTTGGGCAAAAATCCGATAGGACTATTTCCTGTGACTTGTGAAATAGGGAATTGACCTTTGGGATGAAGGAAGGGTCTAGCCACAGGACTACCCTGTCCCTGTAAAAGCAACACAGGTCATTCTTTGTTGAGAGTGAAGCTAACTCGGAGATACGACGGGCCGACATAATTGCTACCAAGAATGCTACCTTGTGGGTTAGGTAGCGGATGTCACATGTTTTTAGTGGTTTGAACGGTGCGCTGTGAGAGCTCGTAGTACTCACGGTAGGTCCCATGAGGGATACCTGTGTATGGTAGGTGGCCTAATGTTCACAGCCCCCTTGAAGAAAGGAGTAAGGGGTGTTGGCCCAGGGGTTCACCAACATTGCCCGACAGTATTGTTGAGAGGGCGGCAATCTGTCTATGCAGTGTGTTTGGCGCTAAGCCTCTCTCCAGGCTGCTTAGTAGGAATTCCAAAATGTTGGGAACCGTGAGTTCACCGAAGGTCAGGCTCCGGTCAGAGCACCATGATTGAAAACTTTTCCACATGGCCTCATAAATACAGTTCGTGGAAGGGCGTCTGGAGGCCTGGATAATCCTGATTACTCCTTGTGAACAGAGTCCCCTTGCTAGGATCGACCGCTCAAGTGCCAGATGGCTAGTTGTAGCCACTGTGGCTCCGGGTGGGAAATCACCCCCTGACTGAGTGAGATTTTCTCCAGGGGAATCCACCAGGTATCCGTGCGGGAGAGGCTTCTCAAGTCTGCGAACCAAGGTCTCCTTGGCCAATATGGGGCCACCAGAATTATCTTGGCTCACTCCTGGAGTAGTTTGCGTATTACGGCCGGGAGAAGGGGTAGGGGGGGAAAGGCGTATAGGAGGCCCTTTGGCCATGAACTCCGTAGTGCGTCTGTCTTTTCTGCTCCCATGGATGGAAATTGGGAGAAGAAGCAAATCAGCTGGGCATTGGACTGAGATGCAAATAGGACTACCTGAGGACGACCGAAGCGGTGGCAGATCTCCTTGAAGATCCTCGGGTGGAGGCGCCATTCCGAGTGATCTACTGTTGTTCTGCTCAGTAGGTCTGCCTGGGTATTTGTTTCCCCTGATATGTGGTCAGCCTTGAATGAGGCCAGGTTTTGTGCTGCCCAAGCCCCCAGTAGAAGGGCCTTAGACCATAGGGAGCGGGAGTGGGTGCCCCCCTGCCGATTTATGTGGGCTTTGGCTGTCACATTGTCTGTGAGGACTAGTACATGGCACCGTGTTAGTTAGTGTTGTAGTGCCAGATGGATGGCTCGGAGTTCGAGTCAGTTTATGTTGTGTCGGAGATCCACTGTGGACCAGTGACCCTGCGTCCACTTGGTCCCAAGGTGAGCTCCCCAACCGAACAGGCTTGCATCGGTCGTGAATACTAGTCTGTCCGGCTCCCTGAGGTGGGAGCCTCTGAGTAAGGCCGGTGATAGCCACCACGTGAGGGAACGCTGTACCCGTTGTGGCAGCCCTACCCTTTTCTGCGATGCACTGAGTTCCTGCCTTTGGAACGGAAGCATGAACCATTGCAGTTCCCATGAATGAAGTCTGGCCCATGGGACGATTGGTATGGTCGATATCATTTTCCCTAACAGTTGGGAAAGGTTGACCAGCGTTACCGACTGCCGTCGGTGTAGCTGGGTTATTGTTTCCTTTATGCTGTTGCAGCATTCCTGAGAGAGGTACACCTTGCACTCTACTGTGTCTATGATGGCCCTGAGGTGAAGTAGTCTCGTTGAGGGGACCAGTTGGCTCTTGAGGAAATTCACCGAGGTCCTGGAGCAGTCTCACTACTAGTTTGAGATCCGCCTGGGCGGAGCGGGCAGACGATGACTGGATTAATATGTCGTCCAGGTAACACTGGACTCTGACTGGTAGCATCCTTAGATGAGCTGCCAGGACCACCAGTATCTTGGTGAACACCCTGGGAGCCGATGATAGGCCGAATGGGAGCGCCCTGTATTGGAAGTGGCGTCCCCTGTAAGCGAACCGTAGAAACCGGTGGTGGGTCAGAGAGATGGGGATATGTAAATATGCCTCCGTGAGGTTGATAGACGTCAGGAGGTCCCCTTTTCTTACGCTTCCTAGTATGGAGCGTAGTGTTTGCATCTTGAATTTGCGATATGCCAGATGGAAATTTAGACCCTTAAGATCCAGAATAGCTCTCCATCCCCCTGATGGTTTGGGGACAACAAACAGTATGGAGTAAAAACCCTAACCTCTCTGGTCCAGGGGTACCGGTTCTACGGCTTGGATACTCAGCAGATGTTTAACAGCCTCATTCATGAGCTTTTTCTTCCTTTGGTTTCGGGGACAAGGGCAGGGGAGGAAGCGATTTGGGGGTTTGGAGAGAAATTCTAGGGAGAGCCCGTGACGTACAGTGTTTCTGACCCATACGTCCATGGTGGTTTCTTCCCACTGGTGGGCAAACTGGGCAAGTCTGCTCCCTATGGGAAGGGCTGATGAAGAGTCATCTGGAGCGGCGGAAGGGCGGTTATTCCCCCGAAAGGGCCGCTTTCCCTGCGCTTGCTGTCTAGGACTTGAATTTTGCCTTTCTGCCTGTCTCTCCTGCCTATCCTGTCTAGCCTGAAAGGGCTGTGATGGCTGGGAGTAGCCAAACCTGGCTTCTGTACGAAAGGACTATCTCCTTCCGTAGTGACCTGGACACCTCTCCTGTCTTTTGAGAATGTGATTAAGGACCTTGTGTTTGTCCTTATTCTCTGTTAGATAAGGTGTTAGTGCATCGCCAAACAGCTTGGTCCCTTGATATGGAGCAGATGCCAGTTTCCATTTGGATTTGGCATCGGCTTGCCAGTGTTTTAACCAAAGCAGATGTCTGCCCGTAATGTTTGACACTATGGCCCTGGCTGAGAACCTGGCTGCCTGGAGTGTTGCGTCTGACACATATTCCGTGGCTGCTACCATTTTGCTGAGTTCCTGCTGGGTACGGATGTCCTCCGCTGGCACTTGGCTTTGCAACTGGCAGAGCCAACAGAGTGTGGCTCTGCTGAAAAAGGATGCGGAGGTAGCAGTTCTAGTGGCCCATGCTGTTGCTTGGTGTGTTCTCCGGTAAGTGGACTCGCATTTGCAGCCCTCGGCCTTAAGGGCTTCAGAGAAGTCTCCTGATATGGCAGTGGCTGAAACAAGGGGCCCTAAGGGCTCGTCCACTATTGGTACCTCCAGCGCCTCCTCTAGTTCCTTACATTGTACAGCCTCTTCTCGGTATTACCCGGAAGAGGGAGGGAAGTTGGAGAGGTCCATTGTTTCTGGATCGTGTTTAGGAACAGGGCTGGACAAGAGATGCGGTGTTGGGTCATTACCTTTTTGGCGAACCTGGGATCGGCCTCCGTGTCAGGGAGGGCGGGTTCTGCTGGAGTTCCCTGTCTGAGATGGGCTGTGGATTCGGCCTTACGCAGTAGGGTGACAAAAAGAGAAGGGTTAAAGAGACCATTGAAAGAAGGCGCTTCAGGTGGGTTGTCCTCGTCCTCGGACATCTGGACCTCCTGCGTTGCACCTGGTTGGTCAAGGTAGGAGTCCTCGGAAAGGGATGACCCAAAAGGGGAGGATGGGCAATGTTGGGCCTCCATGTCCTCCTGATGGCTGGTTCTGTGTCTGGACACTGCCAGTCTGGGACCCTGGCCCCTAGCCTCTAGGGCTCGGTCTACTGCTTGCGCTATTAAAGCCGCTAGTCGGTCCTCCGATGGGATAAGAGGTGCAGGGTTTGTTTGCGCCCCCGCTGATGCAGGTGTGAATGTGGCCTCGGGAATTCCCTGTGACCTCCGTGGCGAAGAAGATTGGGATAGAGAGGAGAATTCGTCTGTTCCGCCTCGTGCTGGGGACTGGGATGATTCCTCAGTTGACCAGACTCCCAGTGGGGATGATGAGGCCCCCAGGGGTAGTTTGGGGGCTAGTCCCCCATTCTGATTCTTCTCAAGTCTGGCCCTTTTTTGGGCCCTGACAAATTCTTTTTCTAGGGCTTGGTGTCTCCTGATTGTCCGTTTGTCTGCCTTCCTTGGGGACTTTTTGGTAGACTTGACCTTAGAGGCCGTTGTGTTGTCAGAGCCCTCTGAGTCGGGTGCTCCTGACGTGGAAGGCAGGGCTCCTGTAGAGGGGATGATAGCTTCCTCCATTCTCCACTAGCACAGGGTCACGATAGGGGAACCCCGGTAGTAGGAGAGCATACACTCTGAGTAAGGACAGGCGCACTACAGGGAATGCCTGGAACCCAGGTACAGCCTCAGTGACTAGTCTTGAATTAATGGCTGTGCACAGATAAGGACAGGCACGCTAATAGGGATGCCTGGAATCCGGCCTGGACTGCAATGGATAAGGACAGGCACACGGCTGGGGATACCTGGAACCCAAGTAATGATAATCCAGAAATGTACGGGCCACTAATGGGGAAACCCGAGGCCCGGATAGAGCCAGAAATAGATAATTAATTAATTTGGTATTAGTAATGAATTGTTTTTAATCAATTCTAGGCATGAGGGCACCAAGTCCTGGAATAAGAAGTTGTGAGATATTGAGTGCCTAGTCTGCTTGTAACCTGTTGTTCAGGCCTCTCCTACTCTCTGTGTAACAGAAGGAGTTGTTCCAATGTGGAGGTAATTAAGGTACTCTAGTACTATTGAGCCCCCTTAATCCTGCGGCCGGAAGTGAAAAGGTACTCTAGTACTATTGAGCCCCCTTAATTCTGCGGCCGGGAGTGAAAATAAGCTCATGCATGTGCAATTGCCTACTGTGCATGCGCAGTGACTCCCCTGTATCCACTAAGATGGCTGCTGCAGTCAGGAAGTTGTCGCGCATGCGCTAAGGTGGCCGCCCGCATGCGCAGTAACTTTCCCAGTTGCCTGTGCCACGTGTGTCTGAACAAAGGAGCCGTGCATGCGCTGAACTGCTCCGATAATGGCAGTTCGTTTAAATGTCCGGGAGCTCTCTGGTGAGTGAAAGACGCCAATTTGCTCTATCAGCTGTTCCATACTGATTTGATCGGTCCCTGTAACTTGCCTCCCTCCCCGCATGCGCTCCCCCTGCCCTCCGCTACCTCCGAGCTGCTATAGGTTTCGTTTTCAAGTGTGGAGCTACAGCAGTAAGCTCCGTTTGCTTGAGAGCCGCTGCTCAGCTGATCCGGCTGCTGCTCAGTTGACGATGTGGGTAAATAGAGGGCTGGGGGTTAGGGAAGGGAGGGGATTTGAGGATTCACCCCTTCCTAACGAGGGTGATATTCCCTCGTGGGAATCTGAATTCTAGACTCTTAAAATTTAGAATTTGGACTTCTGGATAGCTCAACTAAAATGATTCCAATTACCTAAAAACTCTCAGCTACTGGAAGATAATCCACCAAAGGGAGAGAGACTGTACTTGCCTAGGAGCCAAAATTGCACGTCTGGTCGCTGGGCGAGATCAGTCAAGACTGGTGATCTCGTGGTCCAGGACGGGCGTGGCAACTTTGGCTGACTGATCTGATTGGGCAGGAATACAGTCTCAACCCATCGGTGGATTATCCATCTCCAGTGCTGGAGAAGAGTTTAAAACTGTATTTTGCTGCCTGCTATTTAGCTTGGATGAAACAGTGTGTTAGCTTGTTCTGACCTGAACATTTCGGAAAGAAAAACTGTCAACTCCATTTTTTAACTGAAAGATTACCTTTACTAAAGTCAAGCATTAGCAAAGCTGGATCTGAATATTCCTGCATAAAGTCTGCATTTTTCCTCTCCCCTGGCCCTTGCCCCTTGACCAATCTTTCAGTGTCTAATGATATTGAAATTTGATGTTTTGGGAATGGCTTTGAGGTTTGGTATCTCTTTGGTGGAGTTTCATATTCCATTCTCACAGTTTGGGGATTACACCCCAAGGTTCTCAAGGAACTGGTAGATGTGATCTCAGAACCACTGAACTATATTTTTCAAAGTTCACTGGGGAACTACCAGAGGAATGGAAAAGAGCTGATGTAGTTCCATCCTCAAAAAAGGGGGAAAAAATAGATCCAGGAAACTACAGACCTATCAGCCTGACTTCAATACCTGGGAAGATTCTGAAAAAGATAATCAAACAACAAATCAGCAAACACCTAGAGGCAAACAAACTTATTGCTAAAAGCCAGCATGGGTTTGTCAAAAACAGATCATGCCAGACAAATCTTATTGAATTCTTTGACCAAGTGACAAAATTAGTGGACCAGAGGAATGCTGTGGATATAATTTACTTGGACTTCAGTAAGGCATTTGAAAAAGTAGATCACAACCTACTACTCGATAAGATAGAAAAATGTGGATTAGACAGCATCACCAACAGATGGATTCATAGCTGGCTGATCGGCCATATTCAACGTGTGTTCCTCAATGGAACTGCATCTACATGAAGAGAAGTGTGTGGTGGGATGCCCCAGGGCTCTGTTCTAGGCCCAGTGCTCTTCAACATCTTCATCAACTATTTGGATGAGGGGATAGATGGGGAACTCTATCCCCTCATTCAAAGATGTTTGATTTCTGAAGAACAGAAACACCATTTTAGAAACATCCACGAGGAGAAATTCCTGAGGTGGGAGTCCAAGGAGCAGAGAGAGCAAAGCAGCAGACCAACTGTCTACAGCAGGGCTTTTCAACCTTTTCACCCATTGTATCTTTAGGATATGGCAACATCCGAGTACCACCAGTCGCCTAACAAGGTGTCAAAAACTTGATGACCAAAAAGGAAAAAAGTGATAAAAGTACAGGTAATCCTCGACTTACAACAGTTCGCTTAGTGACTGTTCTAAGTTACAAGAGCACTGAAAAAAGTGTCCTCCAAGCCACAGCCGAGCAAGATAGCACCTAGCGGTGCTCTTCCTCCTGTCCAAGGTTTTCATTGTTGTGAGCATTTCTGTTGAGGATTGGCAGCAGGGGTGGGGTGGGGGTGTTCGGTTTTTATTCCCCCCGACTGCTGGGTGGTTGCAGCAGGTTTTGGTCACTTCACAAGACCCTGGGACACTGTTACCATTATAAATATGAATCAGTTGCCAAGCATCTGAATGTAAATCACAAGACCCTGGAGATGCTGCAACATTCCAGCTGATCGGCGCTTCTTCTGGGCACAGCAGAAGCGCCAGGATCAGTGGTGCTTTCCAGCTGATTGGTGCTTCTTCAGGACTCAGCAGAAGCACCAGGATCAGTACCGAGTTCCAGTTGGAGCCTGGTGCTAATCCTGGTGCTTCCACTGAGCCCTGACAGCCCCAAAGAAGTGCTGATCAGCTGGAAAGCAGCACTGATCCTGGCGCTTCCGCTGAGCCCTGACAGCTCTGCAGCTTCAGCCATCTCTCGCTCAGGCATGTGCAGGGCTGCCACCAGATCAACTCATTCCCCTTCCCCACTACTTTTCTAGGATGGTCGCGTACCACCTGCCAGGTGCCAACGTACCACAGGTGGTACCTGTACCACTGGTTGAAAAGCCCTGGTCTACAGAGATCGGTAATTCTCAGCAGAGAATTACCAAGAAGAACAGGAGAAGAAGACATGCTTCATTTGTGGGGCTGAATCTCATTTCAAGAAAGACTATTTATAAGGAAGAACAACAACAAATTGACAAGCTGCTGTTGCAAAAGTTAGCTATTGTAATAGGAAAGACAAATGGTTAATAGACAGTGGGGCTAGTCAAACAACTGTTAATAATTCTAAGTTGTTTTCCAGATTGGATTCAACTGGAGGAGATGCAGTGGTCTTAGCAAATGGCCAGAAGACAAAAGTCATGGGAAAAGGCAGTGTGCTGATTCCATATCTGGAAGAAATGTATTATATGTGACAAACAAGGGTTTGAGTCCACATTTGTGGATGGAGATGTCTCATAAAAAGCAGGAGTGTATGTGCACAGGGCATAAAACAGAATAATCTTTATTTGTTGTAGGCACAAAAGATTCAATATGCCCAAACATTTGGTAATGTGGCACAACATGATTCATGCATTCATCTCTTGTACAGAAAGCTTGGCCATGCCAGCTTCAGAGTGTTACAAAGGTTGCCAGAGCTTGCAGAGGGATTAACCTTGAAAGGGTGGTAGGGATACTTAGACTGTGCAGTATGTAAATCATCGAAACCCAAGGTGTTCCCATAAGCAAGAAGAGCACAAGGCAGACAACAAGGGTTCTAGAGCTGGTACATGCATTAGTAGGACCAATGCAAGCCAGCTTGGGAGGAGCCAGGTATGCGCTGGTCATTGTAGATGGCCATAGCAGATTTGAGTTCTGCTATTTGCTTAAGAGCAAAATAAAGGTACTGCAGAAGTTCAAGCAATGGGTGAGCTTCACAGAAAGAAGATATAGGCAACAGGTATGCCAGCTGCAAACTGACAGGTGTTCAGAATTCATGTTAACAAACTTTTAACAGTGGTTGAGACAGTTAGAAATAAAACATAGACACACAAATCTGTACACAGCAGCTGAGAATGGTGTGGCTGAAAGATGGCATGGAGTCTTGCAGACCATGAAAGACTCATTGCTGGAGGATTCTGGTCTGAGCAGGTCATATTGGGGTGAAGCCATGTTGACTGCTAATTATTTGGTCAATAGGCTGTGGAGTTCCTCTATAAATGATACTCCATATGCTGTGCTACATGGGAGAAAGCCATCTCTGGCACATTTAAGGGTGTTTGGAAGCAATGCATTGGTGCATATTCCAAAGGCAATCAGGAGAAAAGGGTAATAAAAGGCTAGAAAGCTCAGGTTTATGGGCTATGAGCCTGGCTCAAAGAGCTATCACTTTAGTGATGGAAGCAGAAGGATAGTAATTTCCAGATCTGCTAGCTTTGCAGAATTGGGACAGAATTGATGCCAATTCTGGAAATGATCCACTTAGTGATGGCTCACTTAATGACAGTGTCAGCGTTCAGGGAGGAGAAGCTGATAATAAGCAAGAAAAGGAATCAGAAGAAGATGGTGACTCTGATGTGAAGCAGGAAAGAGTTGGCAGTCAAGAGCAATCAATGCCACGCAGGTCAAAGCGATGGAACAAGGGGATTCCACCTGACAGGTATTCTGCTGGGAAAGTAAAGGTGTGTGATGTGTGGTATGAGCCAAGAAACTATCAGGAAGTATTGGCACTACCCAAAGTGGAGCAAATGAAGTGGAAGAGGCCATAGACAAAGAAATGAAATCCATGGATGAACATAAAGTGTTCACCTCTATGTCTTTGCTACAAGGTTACAAAGATGTACGATGTAAATGAGTTTACAAAAAGAAAGTGTTACCCAACAATGAAGTCCAATATAAGGCAAGATTAGTGGCACAGGAATTTTCGCAGAAAAAAAATGTGCACTATGGTAAAAAGTGAAACTAAAAGGTTGGCACTAGCGTTGGCAATGGCACGTGGGTGTAAAATTTGGCACTTTGATATAATCACAGCATTCCTCAATGCAGAGTTGGAAAAAGAAATTTACATAGTTCAAGCACCAGGGTATGAAAGTAAAAAGTGTGGCACTGAACAAGGCCATTTATGGGCTGAAGCAATCAGCCAGAAACTGGAACATCTGTTTAAATGTGGCTTTGAAGGGTCTTGATTCAAGAATTGTAAGGTTGATGGTTGCATATATACTGCAAGGTTCCATGGGGAGGATTATTGGCCTTTGTGGGTGATCTTTGCTTCATTGGAAAGGATCTGGCACAGGTGAAGGAATTTGCTAATCAATTGGAGAAAAAGTTTGAGTTGAAAAGTCTGGGTGAAATACAAAACTATCTTGGTGTAGAGATACAAAAAACTGAGAAAGGTGGCTACATTCTCAGTTAAAGGAAAATTGAACAACTGTTGGAGAGATACAGCATGAAGGATTGTAATTCTGCTCCAACACCTATGAGCATAGATTTTCACAACACTTTGGGTGAGGACAAAAGTGAAGCCTGTGATCAGGAGATATATCTGTCAGCAATAGAGCTTGTTGTATCTGTCACAGTGGTCCAGACCAGACATAACTTGCACAGTAAGCATCTTAAGTCGCTTTACTGCCGCACCAATGCAGTTGCATTGGATGGGTATGAAAAGAATTCTCAAGTATTTAAAGGGAACTGTGAATTTGGGTCTTCAAATACAGATCTCTGAAGAGTTAAAGTTAAAATGTTATGTTGACAGTGATTATGCCAATGATGTGCAAACCAGAAAGCCCAATTTTGAGTTTGTGATATTATTTGGAGGGACTTTAATTGAGCGGAAGTCCAGAAAAACAAATAACTGTAGCTATTTCTATTGCAAGGCAGAATTTATTGCTCTGTCTGAACTTTATTCAAAGTAACCTGATATATACAGCTGTTTAAGGATTTAAGTATAGAAGTTAAAGAAGTAACAGTGTTTGAAGATAATGCATTAAAATAGCAACAGGTGACAGAGTGAAAAGTAGAAGCAAGCATGTGGACATTAAGTATTGTAATGTCAGAGAAGCCATCAAAAGTAAACTAATTTGCTTGCTTCGTTGTTCTTCAGATGACAATCTGGCAGCTGTAATGACCAAGCCATTGGGTGGAGTACACTATGAAAAAAATATTGTTATTTGGTTTTATGTCTATTCCAGACAAAGGGTGAGTGTCACTGTGTAAGAAATTTTATGAACTGGAATAGTCATAGCAACAAACCAGCCAATGAGAACTGTTTTTGATTTAAGACACAATATTGGCTGTGTGAGGCAAGTGATTCAGCCTAGGTCTGGGAGCGTCTTAGTCTTCTCTGTTGTTCTTTTTCTGATCTCCAAGTTAAGAGTTGTTGATGTTCCACAGAGTTGAATGAAACTATGTATCATGTTTATATATATTTTATAGATAAAGTTTTTCTAAACTATGCCTCCTGCTCATTTGAATATGTGCTTAATTTTTGGGCTCATTTTTGCACTGGAAAGCTGTAAAACTCTAACTAGGCCAAACATCAGAAATCAAGGATAGGAAACAAGTCCTTGGGAGAAGAAGCACAACCCTTTCTGGAGAAAAGACAATCATCTTAACAAAGTGACTCTCTGTTCAAACCTCTAGACAGTTTTAAAATATCTGTATGGTTACACAGCAATAATCCTGACCACCTTCATACAGAATTGTGACAGCCAAGCTGTCATAGAGAAAAAGAAAAACTGGGGAGATAAGCAAATTGTAAATTTTTCTTTTCTTTTCTTTGTAAACTTTAGGGACATTTAGCTTTCAACAGTTGGGCTATACTGAATTATATACATGTAGTCCTCAAATTATAACCACAATTGATCCCAAAATTTCTGTTACTAAGCAAGACAGTTGTTAAGTTTTACCCCATTTTAAGTGAGTTTCACCCCATTTTCTTGTTAAGGGAATCACTGCAATGGTTGCTAATATGGTTGCTAAGTGAATCTGGCTTCTCCATTGACTGCTTGTCATAACACCGCAAAAGGTGATCACATGACTCCAGGACACTGCAACCGTCAAAAATATGAACCTGTTGCTAAACATCTTAATTTGATCACTTCACCATGTGGATGCTACAACTGTTTTAAGTGTGAAAAATAGTCATATGTCACTTTTTTTTAGTGCCATTGTAACTTTGATCAGTCGCTAAATGAATGGCTAAGCTGAGAACTTCCTGTAATGAAATTGTCCTTACTGCCATCAAAATATGATATTCATAAAAAAGAAATGAACAGTTTCATTTGGTCATATTTTTTAATATTTAATGCAATTTAATTGTGTAGATACAAACAGCATCTTCAACGAAAAATAATTTGATTAAGTAAAATCCGATAGCTATGTTAATTTGGTCCAGAATGTGATTTTAAATTTGGTAGATATGACATTATGAGCGAGTATATTTCCCCCAGATGTGCAACATAAATACAGATGCAATAAAAAGAAGACTCATAACGAGAACTGGAACAGGGCCTCTGAAAATAAAAGAAAACAAGAGCTGTGTTAATTATAGGAATAGACAAAATCAAGTTTTAATTATGTATATAATTAATTATGTGTATAATTCTGACTGAAATCCAGTTTTGAAAAAGCACTTTTGGGACAATATAAAATATTGTAAATTACAAAATAATTAGAAAAATGTAAAATGTTCTATGTATAAACAACTCCATCCATAGAGCATCTGGTTTAAAGTAGTATACTCAAAACAAAACCTGAATAAAAGGAAGCTGTTTTGTTCTGGATATGGAAAAAAGAATGGGGAAAAGCCAAAACTGAAATGAAAGGAGGAAGTTAAGTCATGGTACACCTATGACGCATGTGTCAAATGTGATACATCATGACATTTTGGGTAATACAAAAGCAATCACTAACACCCAAAAACTATTCTTGAAAGCATATCCCATTCTCACATGATTTTCATAAGTTACAGAGGCTGCACAAGAATGGGATGTGCTTAGGGAACATCGCAAGGTGGCTTTTTTGAGTGGCAGTGCAGACACTAAGAACTTAAGTTGAGGCCTCAGAACTGCCGAAAAGTACCATTGTTCAGAGTCACCATGGGAAGAGGAAATAACTGTTTCTCTTTGGGGGCTGAAATGTCAGCAGAGTCAAATTTAGGAATTTTTCAAATTGACATATCAAGTCAAAAGGTTTGCAATCAATACCATGGTTCCTTTGGGGTTTTGTTTCAGCCAAAACCAGGAACAATCAAAACATTCTGGATTTCTTTCTACCAAACCATAGCTAATGCACAATAGTTTGGATAAATTCCAGACCTTGATGATTTGTTTTGACCGTTCTAGGGTACAACCCTAGAAATGTGTGCAGGTGGTCCTCAATTTACGACCACAATTGAGCCCAACATTTCTGTTATTAAGTGAGACATCTGTAAAGTGAGTTTTGCCCCATTTTATGACCTTTCTTGTCACAATTGTTAAGTGAATCACTGCAGTTGTTAACATGGTTGTTAAGTGAATCTGGGTCCTCCACTGACTTTGCTTGCCAGAAGGTCACAAAAGTAATCATATAACTCCAGGATAGTGCAATGGTCACAAATATGAGCCAGATGCCAAGCATCTGAATTTTGATCACATGACTATGGGGAATGCCACAATGGTCATAAGTGTGAAAAATGGTTATAGGTCATATTTTTCAGTGCCATTTCATACTGCATGAGTAAGTTTGGGGACTTGATTACAATGAGGCTTAAAGCAATTTATTGTTAAGGACAAATATATCTCTAGTTACACAGACATAAATGTACTTTTTACATAAGAAATGCTGTTTATTTCATCTGGGTTTGACTCCTTATTCAAGATTCTATTCATTGCATAAAAATATCTTGCTGTCAGAAGACCTCATGAACAAATCTCATGATTCAAGAGTTTAAGAAATCTCAAGATCTAGGTTCATTTGAGGTGGAAAAAGAGATGATTTTAAGAGTAAAGTGAGAATTAATTGTAAGCATCAAAAATAGTAAGCAACCACCAAATAAAATGTAATAAAATGTTCACCAAACTTCTGTTCCTACTCCTCACCTGGAAATTCTGTTGAACAAAGCTTTTTCTTAGTGCTCTCCACATTTGCACTCACTTCCATTATGATGAAGTGTTTTGAGAGATTGGTAAAGGACTACATGGTTTCATGCCTTCCCTCTACATTTGACTCATTACAGTTTGCTTATCGGAAGAACCGCTCTGTAGAAGATGCACTTTCCTATGTGCTTCATCTTAGCTTGGCGCATCTGGAAGGAAGAATACTCATGTGCAAATGCTGTTTGTGGATTTTAGTTCAGCATTCAACACAATCATCCCTCAGCATCTGGTGAACAAACTGGGCCTATTAGGTTTTAATATCCTTTATGTAATTGGATACTTGATTTCCTTATTGATAGGCCCCAGTGTGAGTTGGAAAGAAAGTTTCCAATTCTTCACAGAGCTATGTCCTGAGTCCGCTACTGTTCACCTTGATGACCCATGATTGCTGTGCCAAATCTGCTATGAATCATATTGTGAAGTATGGAGATGACACGGCAGTGGGGATCTTATCCAGGATGACAATGAAGATGCTTATAGGGAAGAGATGAAAGCTCTGGTGGACTGGTGTAATAAAAGTAACCTGGTTCTAAATGTTGATAAAACAAAGGAGATCATTGTAGATTTTAGAAAGAGCCGGCATAGTCATACTCCACTCACTGTCAAGGATGCAGCTGTAGAGGTGGTCAACACTATCAAATATCTGGGGGTGTAGATAACTAACAATCTGAATTGGTCTCTCCACACGTCATCCTTAGTAAAGCGTGCAAACCAGTGTCTGCATTTCCTGTGTCGAAGAGCACATCTTTCTCCTTCTGTCCTGGCCATTTTTTACAGAGGCACAATTGAAAGCATTTTAACAAACTGCATCACTGTCTGGTTTGTGGCAGCAGTGCCTCAATCCATACAGAGATTGGTAAGGACAGCTGAGAAAATCATAGGAAGCTTGCTTCCTAGTATTCAGGATGCTGCTTGTAAGTGCTATGTGCTTAGAGCTCAAAGCATTGTTAGAGACCCCATACATCCACTTACGGTCTGTTTTTATTGCTCCCCTCTGGGAGGTTTTGAAGTATTTCTAGCAGGACTATCCAATTCTGTAATAGTTTTGTTCCCTATGCCATCCGTCTGGTAAACTTGCAAGATTTGTTTTTCTTGCCATGCACACGTATACATAACCCGAACTAGATTGTTGCTTCTCTGGGTCATATAATATATGTGGGTATAGGGGCATTGTCTTACCTGAACGCCTTTTCTCAGCATGACAATGAAGAATCCACCAATGGGTTTTGCTTGTCTTCTGCCCGTATAGACTCAGTCCCGACTGAGGTACAGCTGTGGGCTATGATTCAAGTGTGTTGGCTTGATCCCTTCCCCGGCACAGGACCTGACTGGCCCTAAGGGGGGGGAGTGGATTCTCTATCGTCATGCTGAGAAAAGGCGTTCAGGTAAGACAACGCCCCTTCTCCAGCATGACGAGTGGAGAATCCACCAATGGGACTTACCAAAGCCTCACTGTCTCTGTGGGTGGGGTCCCACTCTCTGATACTACTCATTGGAGGACCCTCCTGCCAAAGGAGGCCTCCGACGATGCGAACATATCTAACTTGTAGTGTCTTACAAAAGGGGAAGGCAACGCCCACATCGCCGTCCTACATATCTCCTCAATCGGCGCCTGAGTCACCCATGCTGCTGTCGCAGCACTGTGAGTGGAATGGTCGGTGATTTGTTTAGGCACTGAGAGAGATTGCCTCTGGTATGCTTCTGCTATGCAGTTCCTGATCCATCTGCCAATTGTGGACACTGTGACCCTTTGCCCCTTTGAGTGCGTATGGAAGGATACGAACAGGGTCTCAGATTTGTGGAAGGGTGCAGTTCGCTTTATGTATTGCCTTAGGCCCTGCAAACATCTAAAGTGTGCCATTTGCGTTCCAATTCACGGGAGGGTTGAGGGCAAAAGTCTGGTAGCACCACCTCCTGTGTTCTGTGGAATAAAGAAATGAAGGAGGGGTCCAGACGTAGGACCAGCCTGTCTGCGTGGAAGATACAGAGATCTTCCCTAACTAATAGTGCTGCTAACTCTGAAATGCGTCTAGCCGAGGTAACGGCGACCAGAAATGCGACCTTAAGTGTCAGGTACTGTAAGGTGCAAGTCCGGATAGGTTCAAATGGAAATGAGGTGATGGCTTATAGGACCTTGGACAGATCCCAGGAGGGATATCTGTGGACCATGGGTAGTCTGTTGTGCATTGCACCCTTCATGAAGGCTTGCACCGCTGGGTGTTTGGCCAATGGTTCAGAGTTGCCATATGTGGCCACCTGTCTGCAAATTGTGTTGGGTGCTAAACTCCTCTTAAGTCCCTCCCACAAGTAGTCTAAGACCCTCGGAATAGCAATTTTAAAAGGGTCTAAATGCTGCTTTGCACATCAGCTGCAGTAATTTCTTCATGTGGAGTTGTAAATTCTGTTAGTTGTAGATCTTCTTGAGGCCTGTATCGTGTTAATGACATTTGGTGAATAAGCCTCCCCTGCTAGGAGGCTCCGTTCAAGTGCCAGGCGGCTAGTTGGAGCCACTGTGGCTCTGGGTGTTGCAGAGCCCTCTGGCTGAGGGAGATTCGGTCGTAAGGAATCCTCCACGGAGGAGATATTGAAAGACTTATGAGGTCGGCAAACCATAGCCGTCTTGGCCAGTGTGGCACAATGAGTATCACCTCTGCTTGTTCCTGCAGAATCTTCCTGATGGTTGCTTGCATCAGAGGAAGAGGAGGGAAGGCATATAGTAACCCCCACTGTCAATGTCCCCGGAGCGCATCTGCTCTCTCTCCCCCTTGTGATGGGAAGCAGGAGAAGAACCTCGGGAGCTGGGCATTCCTGGGAGTGGCGAATAGGTCCAGCACTGGATGGCTGAACCTCTGTGATGTTTCTCTGAAGAGAGCTGGGTGCAGGCTCTATTCTGAGTGGTCTACTGTTACCCTGCTCAGGAAGTCTGCCTGCTGATTCGCCTCTCCTGATATGTGTTCGGCCCTGAGGGAGACTAGGTTGTTCTTGGCCCAGCTTCCCAGCGATTGGGCCTCGGACATGAGGGATCTGGATCATGTGCCCCCATCAATTGACATGGGCCTTTGCTGCCACGTTGTCCGTGAGAACTAGGACATGTTGATTCGCCACTGAGCTATAGAAGTGGCGGAGGGCCAGGTGTATGGCTCTGAGCTCTAACAAGTTTATGTTGTGTCTCAGATCCACTTTGGACCATTGCCCCTGTGCAGTTGTGATTACAGGTGTGCTCCCCAGCCCAATAAGCTGGCATCCGTGGTCAGAATGGCTCGGGTGGGTTCCTTGAACATGTGTCCCTTCCCCACCGCTGGGGACGACCACCATTGGAGCGACTTCAGGACCCTTGGTGGCAGCCTTACCTTCTGGTTGGAGGAACTGGTTCCTATTTTCTGAAACGGGAGCAAAAACCATTGCAGGTGTCTGGAGTGTAGTCGTACCCAGGGCACTATTGCTATGCATGAGATCATCTTTCCCAGCAGGTGGAGAGGGTGGCCAGTGTGGTGGCCTGTTTCCTTCGAATGTGCCTGACCAGGGCTCGGATGCTGTTTCGGCGTTCTCGAGAGAGGTAGACCTCACACTTCAGGTGTGTCTATCACGGCTTCTAGATGAAGGAGACAGGTTGACGAAACCGTTTGACTCTTTTGGAAGTTTACTGAGAACCTGTGGTCCTGAAGGGCTCTTAGAGTCAGCGTCAGCTCTGACTGTGCCGCTTGAACGATGATCGGATGAGAACTTCGTCCAGAAAACACTGGATGTGCATGGGGATGGTTCGTAGATGTGCGGTGAGTGTCGCCAGTACCTTTGTGAATACTCTGGGGCTGAAGAAAGTCCAAAGGGCAAGGCCCTGTATTGAAAGTGCTGGCCTGCATAGCAGAACCTGAGAACCTTTCGATGCTCGGGAAGTATGGGGATGTGAAGGTAAGCCTCCGTCAGATCTATGGATGTCAGGAGGTCTCCCTTTCTGATGCCTGCTAATATAGACCAGAGAGTCTGTATTATGTCTATGTTCAGACTTTTTAGGTCTAGAATTGCTCTCCATTCCCCCGAACTCTTTGGGACTATGAATAAGACAGAGTAGAATCTCTGTCCCGGTTGTCCCATGTGCACCGGTTCTATAGCCTGGATATCCAGAGGTGCTGGATGGCCTCCTTAATGAGGCCCCTTTTGGTCGGATCATTGGGTGATGGGCAAGGGACGAAGTGGTTCGGGGGCTTGGAGGTGAATTCCAGTGAAAGGTTGAATCTGACAGTATTTAGGACCCAAAGGTCCATGGTGGTGGCTTGCCATCTGTGTGCGAAAAGAGCCAGCCTGCCACAAATGGGGAAGCCCTCCCGCCATCACTTGGATTTATGAAAGGGGCAGCCCCCGCCGTCACTTGGATTTATGAAAGGGGCACTTTGAGTGGAATTGCTGCCTAAATCTGTCCCTGTTGCCGGATCTGTCAACCTGTTGGTCTGATCTGAGCTGATAGGGACGGGAAAAGGAAGGAGGTTCTGGACCTACTTCTGATTGAAAGGGCTGTCTGCGATGGTAGGTAGAGACTCTCCTCTCCGTCCTCTTTGACAGGTGAGCCAGGATCTTGTGTTTGTCCTTGTTTTTTATCAGGTAAGGGTTGAGGGCCTCACCGAAGAGTAGGCCACCCTTGTAAGATGCAGCCGCTTAAACTTGATGTCGGCTCACCATTGTCTGAGCCACAGTAATCTGTGTGCTGTGATGTTGGACGCTATTGCCTTGGCAGAGTAGTTTGTGGCATGTAATGATGAATCTGCCATGAGTTCAGCTGCCGCCACCAACCTCCTTAAATCATGGTGGGTTCTCTCCTCCTCTGGGGAGATCCTGGCCTGGAGTTGGCGCAGCCAGAGCAACAAAGTCCTAGCGAAAAAGGAGCTAGATATAGCTGCCTTGATTGCCCACACTGAGGCCTGGTGAGTTCTGCAGAAACTGAGTTCCGCCTTCCTGTCCTCTGACTTCATGGCCTCCGCCGCATCCCCGGATACCGTGGATGGTGAGAATAGAGCCACTAGTGACTCATCTACTGCCAGGACCTCTATTACTTCTGATAAGGCTGGGTCTATGTTGAACAGTTTCTTATTTGTCCCCTCTCCCATTTGAGGGAAGGACTCCGGTGTCTCCAAATTTTTCTGAATTGTATCAAAGAAGAGAGGGGGACAAGGGATATATTGCTGTGTGTAGGTGGGTTGTGAAAACACCCTGCTGTTCATGTCCTGACATGCAGAGGGTCCCTCCTAGTGGAGCCTTGGCCTCTTAACCCTTGCAGTGCTGCTGGCCTTGTAGAACAGGGATTTAAATAAGGTTGGATTGAAGATGTGGAGGGTCAGGGGATATGTCTTCATCCTCTGACAGTCCCTGGTCCATTTGTTCATAGTCCCCCGTGGGGGACCTTCTGCTTCTGGAAGAGCGAGATGGTGAGATCGATCCCTGGTAAGCCGTGGCCTCCTCTTGGGAGAGATAGGATAGGCCTCTTGAGGTAACAAACCCTGCTCTGGACCTATGATGTCTTGTAGAGGTCATGGCCTGAATGATGGCCTGAGATATCAGGGACTGTAAGTGTTCTGATAGGGCTCCCTGATTATCTGAGGGACGAGGCCTTGCTGCTGAGTGTGTAACAGGTGCACCCGGGCTCTCAGGCCCATTGCTTATGGGGGATCTCTCTGCCTGTTCTGCGTCAGCCTCTGTTTCCAGAGGTTCCTGACTAGGCTTCGGTGGGTCAAATATTTCATCCTCTGTGTAAGCAGGCAGGACCAGTCCATCTCCTGCTGTGTTTTGTCTCTTTTCGGCTCTGGAGTATTGTCTTTCCAGAGCCTGGTGTCGACATTTGGCCTCCTTATCAGCTGCCTTGGAGGATCTTTTGCCAGATATTGCCTTGGCCTTGATCTTGCCTGCTGCCTCCTGATTAGATGATCAAGTCTATCAGATGATAGTCAGGAGGACTAACAGAGGAGTCCTGCGCTGCCTGCGCAGCAATGGTGTCTGCCATTGGCACAAGCATTGAGACGGGGCGTTGTCTTACCTGAATGCCTTTTCTCAGCATGTAGATGTAGCATCCACCGGTGGGTTATTTCAGCATCCACCGGTGGGTTATTTCAGCCTTCCTGCTCAAGAGACTAAGTTCGAAGTTCAGCCACGCCTCCTTGGGGCGGTCCTTCCTTCCCCCAGTTTTAACGAGGCAAAGCAAATATGACGAAGTCTGACGCAACGGCTCCTCCTGTAATTATACATGCCTAGACTGACTGTTAAGGGTGGGTGTGGATGCTACATCTACATGCTGAGAAAAGGCGTTCAGGCCCTTCTCCAGCATGATAGATGTAGCATCCACCGGTGGGACATACCAAAGCCACCCATGTCCCTGCCGGGAGGGACAGTCTAGGCAGGTGTCCCTTCGGAGGAGACAACCTGCTGCAAGACCCTTCTGCCAAATGAGGCTTCCGCAGCAGCAAACCTATTAAGTTTGTAATGCCTTATAAATGAAGAGGGAGAAGACCAAGTTGCTGCTCTACAAATGTCACACGTGAGAACCGTCGACAGGGCCGCAATCTGTCTGTGGATGGTACTATGTGAAAGACCTTTACTCAACCCCTAAAATATCAGGAATAGTGACCTTTAAAGGTCTACGATCACGAGTGATACACCATTTACAGAAATTCCTCCATGTAGCATCATAAATTCTATTAGTGGAGGGTCTCCTCAAGGCTTGTATCATAGATATGACCTCGGACAAATAGGACTGTCTGACTAAACTCTCCCGCTAGTTGAAGCCACTAGGGATCTGGGTGTAGGAGATTCCCTTGGCTGAGTGATATGCGATTCGGCGGAATCCTCCATGGAGGAAATACCGACAAGTCCACGAGGTCAGCAAACCACGGTCGTCTTGGCCAGTGTGGGACAACTAAGATTACCTCCGCCTGTTCCAGAAGGATCTTGCGAATGGTAGCCTGAATGAGTGAAAGTGGGAGAAATGCGTAGAGCAGCCCCCTTGGCCACCTGCTGCAGAGGGCGTCTGTTCCCTCCGCCCCTGTGACAGGAACGTGGTGAAGAACCCGGGGAGGTGGGAATTTGTCACCGAGGCAAACAAATCCACCTTTGGTTGTCCAAACCTCTCCAAAATTTCCTGAACAAGGCCGGATCTAGCCTCCACTCTGAGTGGTCGACTGTCGCCCTGCTCAGTGAATCGGCTTGACTATTCGCCTCCCCGATATATGCTCTGCGCTGATGGACTTCAGATTGGGTTCCGCCCACAGCCTCAGCCCTTCCTGCATGAGGGACCATGATCGGGTCCCTTCCTGCCTGATACGTGCCTTGGCTGCTACGTTGTCCATCATTATCAGGACATGGTTTCCTTTCACGATATCAGAAAAGTGATGGAGAGCAAGATGAATTGCTCTCAATTCTAGCCAATTTATATTGTGTGTAAGGTCTGACTGTGACCATTGACCCTGTGCCATGTGAGCTTGTAGATGGGCCCCCCAGCCGAATAGGCTGGCGTCCATGGTCAACTTGAGCCTGGGAGGTTCCTTGAATAGGGACTCCCTGTTCAATGCTGACAACGTCCACCATAGGAGGGACGAAAGAATGTGGGGTGGAACCCTCACCTTCCTTGTTGAAGCACTCACATTCCATCTCTGGAAGGGAAGGAGGAACCACTGGAGGGCTCTGGAATGCAGTCTGGCCCATGGAACAATGCCCAGATAAGACACCATCTTGCCCAACTACCCTCTCCCTCCGGATCCCTTGGATGAGTGACTTGATGCTGTCCTTGCGTTCCTGGGAGAGATAAACCTTGCACAGGATGGAATCTATTATAGTCCCTAGGTGGAGAATTCGAGTGGAAGGAACTATGTGACTCTTTTTGAAGTTTATTGAGAAGCCGTGTTCCTGCAGTGTCTCTATCATGATCTGTAGATCCGATTGGGTAGAATGGAACAAACTGGATTGGATGATTATATCGTCCAGGTAGCATTGTACGCACACCGTCACCAATCTGAGGTGGGCTGCTAGCACTGCCAATATCTTTGTGAATACCTGAGGGGCCGAAGAGAGGACAAAGGGTAGAGCTCTGTATTGGTAATGCCGGTGTGCATAACAAAACCAGAGGAATTTGCGGTGTTGTGGGAGGATGGGAATGTGAAGGTACGCCTCGGTCAAGTCTATGGAGGAGAGGAAATCCCCCTTTCTGATGCTGGCCAGAATTGACTTGAGAGACTGCACTTTGAATCTCCTATAGGCTAGAAAGTAATTTAGCCCTTTTAGGTCCAGAATTGCCGCCCTCCAGCCTCCCGAGACCTTGAGAACTACGAATAGGATGGAGTAGTACCCCTTCCCTATCTGATCCCATGGTACCAGTTCTATGGCCTCTATTTCTAGCAGATGAGATATGGCCTTGGACACTAGCTCGGACTTGTGTGCGTTTCTTGAGGTGGGACACTGAACGAAACGGTCTAATGGAATGGAAGGAACTCTAAGGCGAGACCATATCTTATGGTCTCTCTCACCCAAGTGTTGTTGTTGGTGACCTCCCAAGTGTCGCTGAACAATGCTAAGTGACCGCCTATGGGAGGATCCCGCTTTGGCGTCACTTGGATTTCCTGAAGGGGAGACCCCCCAGCCCTTCGAAAGGGACATTTGGATGGAACTAACCCTTAGTTCCAGAACCTTGGTGGTCCTGTTGTCGATCCTGCCTGGGCGAGAAGGAGCGAGAACCTCTGGACCAATCCCAGGTTTGTCCAGTCTGAAAGGGTTACCTCCCTTCCCAAGAACCCCCGGCATGAAAGGCCTGCCTGCGAAAGTCCTGTTGAGGCCTTCTATCCACCTTTTTAGAGAGGTGCGCCAAAACCTTTTGCTTATCCTTCCCCTCTATCAGGAATGGTTCAAGAACCGGACCAAATAATTGCTTCCCACTGTAAGTGTCCGTTGATAGGCGCCACTTTGATTTCAAATCTGCCCTCCATTGTTTGAGCCACAGAAGTCTATGTGAAGAGATTGTGGCTGCATTGGACCTAGGGGAAAACTTGGCAGATTGTAGGGAACAATCGGCCATATATTCTGATGCAGCCACCAGTTTCCCTAATGTTTGGTGAGTACGCACCTGTTCAGGGGGAATCAAAGCTTGTAACTCATGAAGCCACATAATGGATGTCCTTGCGAAAAAGGATGAGGACGTTGCTGCCTTAATTGCCTATGCCGAGGCTTGGTGAGCTCTGCGAAAGGAAAATTCAAACCTTTTATCCTCCGCCTTTAGGTTCTCTGCCATATCTCCTGGGATGGTGGATGTGGAGAACAGAGAGGTGAGCGGAGTGTCCACCTTAGGCACCTCTAAGAGAGAGTCAAATGAGGAAGAGACGTTAAAGAGTTTCTTATCCATGTTATTGGGAGAAGGCAAAGTTGCCAATGAAGTCCACTACTTCTCCACGGTAGTGCGGAATATGGCAGGGCAAGGAATCTGTTTGTCCTCCACTACCTTTTCTGCAAACAAAGGATTAGATTCCTGTGTAGCAGAGGTAGATGGTTTGGGTTCCTGTTCGTGGCCAATTTGGCCGTGGTACAGGCCTTCAGGAGTAGAGACCTGTACAGGGATGGATCAAAGAGACCCGTTGTCGGGGTCAGATCTGGAGCCGCCTCCTCATCCTCTGACATGGGAATATCTACTGATTCCAGGTCCACCAATTCACCTTTCCCTAATTGAGAGGATGCTTCGGAGACACCTGAACCTGGTATCTGAACACGCCCCGCCTGTAATGCAGGTGTGGGCAGAAGCGGTAGTACCTGGGAAAACCCTTGACTCATTGAAGAAGACATAAATTGGTTGAACACCTATGCATATAGCTTTGGAATTGTTCTGCCTACATGCCTTGATCAGTAGAGCGAGCAGCCGCCGCTATGTGAGGATGTGTGGCCACTGGAACTTGTTGTATGATGGAAGTGGAAGAAACAGAGGGGGGAGGAGGCGGAGGAAGATGAGAAGAAGGAGATGAGGATGGACTAACCTATTCAGTTTCTCCTTGAGGAGACCAAGCCCTGGGGGCATCATAAGAAGGCACACTTGGAGGCTCAAATGGGGACCGGTCCAAAGAAACAGGGGGAACCACTTCAGCCTCACTGGACCTGAGCCTTTGAATTCTGGAAAATTCCTTTTCTAGTGCCTGATGTCTCCTCGAGGCCTCTCTCTCAGCAGCCTTGGAGGGTTCCTTGGTGGTTAAATATTTGGTTTTAGCCTTTTTCTTTCCCCACACATGCAATTCAGAAGATCTGCGTTTTGGTTGTATGGGGGGAACTCCAGAACCCTGCGATGTCTGAGGAGCTTCACTGTCTGCCATCGCTCACTGGATATTCCGAGTAGGATATATCCAGGAATGGGGGGAAAATTACGCAGATTTGGCCGTCAGAGAGGGAAGTTCCCACGCTCTGAACAACAGCAATGGCAAACAGCCAGACAGTCCACTAGAACTGCCTGGTTAGGCCCTGCTGACAACAGAGCCTGCGAACTATGAGGACAGGTAATTCAATAGTCCCTTAATTATAAACAGAATAGAATTATGTGTATATATTCTGATTCCACTCTTCCTTTAGCACACTAATAAAGCAAATCAATAAGAGATACTGTGTAATTTTCCCCCTTAGGAGCCCAACACAGTAGGCTACAGTATAAAATTCTCAGCCCTGAAATTTACCACTGGTAAACAAGGCCTACAACAGCGACCACGCCTGAAATGTACTTCAAAATGGCGGCCGCAACCTCGTGTCTTCCAAAATGGTGATGCCTTTCAAGGGAGAACTTCCCCAATGCCTATTTTTGCCAGAATAACAACAATACTGGGGAATCCTGCAATACTTGCTCCTTCCCCTTCTTTATCTATAAGACAGAGACACTTGCAGTTGGTTGCGCAGCCTCCGCTGCGATCCAGATCAAGGCAGCACCTGGTGGAGCCTAGTGGCCACGAGGAAGGAACGAGTCCTCCCAACCGAGCCGCACTCCGTTAGATCTGACGACGAGGCAGCTTGCTCCAAAGCGCCGAAACCAGGCTTTGTTTTAGCGCTAAACAGCTGCTTAGCGCTATTCCTGGCTCAGACGGAATCGGCTCGATCGGCCCCAGAGGCCTATGAGCCCCTGCTGGCTGAAGCTTAACTGCCTCCAAACACCAAAAAAACACTGTTAAAACTTCTAACAATAATAAATTTAAAACAAAAAACACAAGTAAAGGTAAATAAATGCCTATCTGATCAATTAAATAAGTAAAACTCTAATCTAACAGAGGAGCCACCAAAGTTGCGTCCTCCTGAGCATAGACTAAGTTAAAACTGGGGGAAGGAAGGACCGCCCCAAGGAGGCGTGGCTGAACTTCAAACTTAGTCTCTTGAGCAGGAAGGCTGAAATAACCCACCGGTGGATGCTACATCTATCATGCTGGAGAATGAGAGGAATCTCGTGTTAAAAGGTCCGGTAACAGGCCAGCTTGGACCCTAGAGTGACTTGGCAATGAATGGAAATAATCCAGGAGGTAGCCCAATTAATGTACAGTCCAAGGTGGTAAGGTCAATTGATGGTATATTCACACCACTGTGCTTCACTTAATCCAACCACTGTTATGTTGCTGGTAGTGGCAAGATCAAATTAATGATACGACCCGCACATCAATGTTGGGCAGACATATGACTCCACCTTTTCTCTCTCACTTTTTCCTTTTTCTTTTTTTCTTTTTTTTATTTTTTGGTGATAAATGAGTCCTGTCGGGTTGAAAGCTCAGCCGGTACAGATGAAAGTAATGACTTGTTCTGGGAAGGGCTGCAGTTGAGGATGATGCGCGCTTCCCCCTTTCCTTTCCCCCCTGTTCGCAACTTCTCCGGTTTAATCACCTTCTTGGGTCAAATTGGAGGATTAATCCTTTACTTTGTGCCGGCTCGCATCAGCTGCAGTTTTCTGGCACTGTGCTTGGGGGGAGTAATTACGTCCAGCCTGATGAGTTCTAAATAGGAGCTGGCTAGCCGGTCATTTTGAATTTCGCAGCTTCAAAATGGCCACCGCAAGCCTGCTTTTATAATCGCTGCCGCTTTGATCTGTCTATCTGCAGTTGGAATGAGGAAGCTGAAATCGGAAAAATCAGCTCCTCCATGGAGAGCGCTAAACTGTGGCTCCCTTTCTACGGGGGGGGGGGATTCCTCCCTTTTCCCTAGAGTCCATGCGGTGCCGAAATGGTGACCGGCTCTTTGTTCTCTCTTTGACTATTAGCTGGGACTAGCCGATGATCAGCTGGGGTAGAGCAAGCCTCATAGCTGCACTGCGATCGGCTGGGACGGCAAATGAACAGCCGTTCATTTTCCACTCCCCCCTTTCTAGAAAAAAGGTAAGAAATTTAAAATATGACCTGATCTAGTGATCTGATCTTGGAGTCAAGATGAATGTGTCCTTCCGGGCTAGAGACTAAGTCGAGACTGGAGTTCTTCTCCAGGGAGAGGGGTGTGGCAATTTGGCTGACTTAGTCTATATGGGCAGAAAACAAGCAAAACCCATTGGTGGATTCTCCACTCGTCATGCTGGAGAATGCATTATTCTCTATTTATTTATTTATTTTGATCAGATTTATGTAGTGTATATTGGAGATGGTGGTCTTTTGAGAGCTGTATGTAATGAAATTTTAATATATGGCGATTAGTGTACATTCGAAGTGACAATAAAGTTGTTATTATTATTATATTACTCCTGTTATCTCTAGATAGTTATCATCAATTGCTATAATGGAAATTGCAACAATACATTTTGAATATTTCAAGTTTGGAAAGGTGTCTTAAAATGACTGGAACTTGTAAATAAATACTGTTGGTTTCTGCAGAAATGTTTTATATAGGTTAAAGATTATTGGTATAAAAAAAATTTTTAAATGAGAGAGTTCTGCAACAGAAAGCATAACAATGTACCCAAAGAATTGGAGTGTTACAGTTATGATATTAAGCAATGACAATGTATCATTAACAGAAAAGATTAAAACAGAATATATTTAAAGTTTACAGTCTCACTTTGCTTTTGTGCTTTAATGATGTAAAATACAAATCAATATTTATAACCTTTGCAAAATGACATTGTATGCATGTGATATCTGAGAGGTAGTTAAAAATTTAGATTGCAAAAATTACATAAAAAGCAATATAAAGCTACTACAGGTCTTCCTCCCATTCCCAAATACAACATAATTTCATGCACAGTGGAATAAAGGGTTCTTTATATTCTACCTGGGTAAGAAGAATTTTAGCTTCCCCACATTCTCTATTAAGTTTCTAGCTCATCACAGAGACAAAACTGTGTAAAGTATAGTCTAATATTCTAATGTGGTTAAAACTACAGAATCCATTAAAATAATTAAAAACAGTTTGCTCTACAAAAGACTACAACTGTCAAAGTAGGAAAGCTAATAAAAAGCATTACTACCGTATTTTCCGGTGTATAAGACGACTTCCTAAAGCAGTGGTTCTCAATCTGTGGGTCGGGACCCCATTTGGGGTCGAACGACCATTTCACGGGGGTCGCCAAACAACGCAGTCCACCATTTTTTCCCCTTTTCCTTAGCTGTGCTACTCCCTTTTATTTTATTGGGTTTTGAAAGCCAATAGAATAGACTCTCTTGAATAGAGTCTAATTCTATTGGCTTTCAAAAGCCAATAGGAATTGTCCAGGCTGTCTCTGCCCTGCTGAGCCCGCCAAAAGTCCCATTCTGCAAACGGTGCTGCACCGTTGACTTACGACCGGTTGGGGGTCGCGGCATTAAAAAGATTGAAAACCACTGTTCTAAAACCTGAAAATATTCTCAAAAGTCAGGGGTCGTCTTATACGCAGGAATATACGGGTAGCTGTTCTCTGAATTTAAAACCAATCTGCCCCCTAGTGGCCAGCCCTATTTTTTTACAGAAATAAGCACTAACAGGACAAAGCTTTCTAGCAGCAAAGGAGCTCCTATTGTGCTCATCTATAAACAGAAATTCAATATTGTACTGTATTTTCTGGCGTATAAGATGACTTTCTAAAACCTGAAAATCTTCTCAAAAGTTGGGGGTCGTCTTATACGCCCAGTCATCTTATACGCCGAAATATATGGTAGTAACCATAGCTATGCATGCCTTGGTAGATCAGAATCATTTCCAGACTGTGAGCCAGGCCCTTAACAAAGTCTAACCCTCTACATTAGATATTTCTATTCTCAATACTTCTCTATAATTTCATAGAACCATGGGACTGGCACGGATCTTAAGAGGTCTTCTAGTACAATCTCCTGCCCAAGGCAGGAGACCTCATACCATCCTGGACAAATGATTGTCCAATCTTTTCTTGAAAACCTTCAGTGATGGGAACACCCACAATTTCTGGAGGCAAGCTGTTCCACTAGTTATTGTTCTATCAGCATTTTTGGCCGCCACAGCACACTGCTGGCTCATACTTTAGTGATGGTCCACTTTCACAATTACTACTGTTGAACCAGATAACCATATATTTTATACCCATGCATTTGATTTTTCCTATGAAGGTTCTTATTTTTCTCACTTCTGAACTGCATCTTGATGGCTAGAGACCAATGCTCAAGTCTGTAAGATTCCTCTGAATATTACTTGATTTATGTTTTAGCATACTATTCCTTGTTACTATTTTGATCATTGTATTTTCATTCTGTACCGACTTTTAAATATATATATTCTGTAAACTACCTAGAAACTGGTCAAGTAATCAGATAAATTTTATATCTAAATAAAATTAATAAATCCCTGACCTATTCTGACTTCAATAAACATTTGTTGGAATATTTGACTTACTATTTAATATAAACATTACTTAGTACTACTCTTAAGTAAAGACCATAAACTGCACCAAAACAAATATGTCTATTTATGTATGTATTTATTTATTAATGATTAAAGAGTTACAATCAATGTATTCTGGACTATTTACTTTTATATTTAGTTTTTGATTATTTAATAGGAGAGAAAATAGTTGAAATACACATTTTCTAGCAATTCATAAAAATAAAAGAAAAAAATACTTTATTCAGAACCTAAGTTTCCTGCAATCATTACAAAATTATCACATACTTGGATATGAGTAGTGGTGTGAAGTAGTTGAGTCTGAAGCAGCAAATGGTCCTTTGAATCCAAATACTGCATATCCTTAGACATGAGTGCTTTAATATCCACAACTGTATTTATCAGTATAGATAAATATACAATGTATATATATATACAGTGTATCTAAAATGTCTGCATTCATACATATTTCAGTCAACCTTGATTCCTGGCACTTGTCTGGACAAGTCCATGTAGTTTTTTTGTCAACATTTTGGGAAGGGAGATTGCCACTGCTTTCTTCCTAAAGCTGAAACTGGTTACAAATCATTCAATTGGCTTTCTAAGACAGAATTAGAATACACACTGTCTAAGCTAGTGTCTTTAACTACCACACCAAACTGGCTGTCAGACCTAAAATTTACCAATCTCTCTGGTTATAAACTGCTAATCATCTTTTAAAACAACTTGGTAAATAATTATTTAGTAGTACTTCATAGTAAGTATGCACTGCATGAAAAAGTTTCTCTAAGTGGTTTATATTAGGGGTCCACAACGCCCAGTCCATGGACCAGTACTGGGCCACAACATGCCAGCAACCGGGCCGCAAAAAGATGCATGAGATGCAGGCAGCACACAAAACCACGCACCCTCAGGTCCATGGAAAAACTTCTCTCCACGGAACCAGTCCCTGTTGCCCAAAAGGTTGGGGACCTCTGCTTTATATGATCTTAAAGACAAGGGGTAAATATCAGATATAAGTATGCAAAGGTAAACCTCAGAAAGTTGTGGAATTATCATAATACTGTATTCCCATCTTATTCTGAAGAAATGAAGCAGAAAAATACTATGAATTGTGAAACCAAAAGTTCAGAAAAAAAATTAAATGTTAATCTCCCTTGTCAATACTGCCCTATGTTATTCACTACCATAAAGACAAAAGCAGAATAATGTGCACAATTCATGCTTCTGGGAGCAAGCACAACCACTACTCCAATACCTTATGGACTAATGTGAAATTTGATGATCGTGAGAAAAATCAAAGCATCTAAAACCATACTACAAAAAATTCTGGTTACAAATCTAATTACTTTTGAAGAAGTAGATTTACAAGAAACACTAATAAATTCTTCATTATTGCCTTTATATTTTTACTTACACTTTGAGACCAGGGGAATCCTCTGTGTAAAATCTCCACATTCCTCCAGTACCAGCAGAAGTTGAACGACCTGCATTCCTTGTTCCACAGCTCGCATTTTTCCTACAAACAAAACCAAAAATGAAAATATATCAAGAATAACCAAGCTGTTTTTAAGAATATTAAAAATAAAAAGAGTAACCAAGCATACAACTTTTATATACACTACATGCTTTGCTTTTTTATCAATTTTATAACTGAAAAAAACTCCATTACAAGATTACGAAGCACTGCCTTGTATCAAACCTAGATAGGAAAACTGCCTTATTGAACTACAATTCATAGCATAATTCCTCACAGATGATGCTAGTAATTAATGGGAATTATACTTCAGCAGTTTTAAGAGAAATTCAGATCTACCATTTCTATCTTCTAGTCACTTATTATTTATTTACATTTTTCTTCTATTCCACTTTTATTATTTTATAAGTAATTCAAGGCAGTGAACACGTGTGATATTCCTCCCCCAAAACAACCCTGTGAAGTGAGTAAGGCTGAGAGAAAGAGACTGGCCCAAAGTCACCCAGCTATTTTTCTGCCTAAGATGGGACTTCAACTCATAGTCTCCTCGTTTCTAAGTCAATACTTCAACCATTATATCAAACTGATGTACACCAAAACTATGATATGCACAGAAGAAAGTTAAGTGTTAGAGATGTTTACAAACAAAGACTGTAGTTTCTAAATCTCTCCAACTTAAACTATTAGAGATATAACTACAAGGAAATATCCCGCTGATATAGAAATAAATGAAGCAATGAATAGTTTCTCCACTTTCCATGATAATCTTTCTGGCACTTAAAATCCAGTAGATCATTAAGGGCATCAGAGTTATCGAAAAGTGCAATTCTTTGCTATTACCTATAGTTCGTTCGAATGTTTATTGCCTCGTTCTGGTGACTATACAGTGGGCTGTACTTTATATATGCACTTACGTAACTGTAATTTAAAACGATGAAAAGTAAGGAGTGATCCATTATGAGTCGTTTCTATTACAGCCCGCTATTAATTTAACGATCAATAAACTCTTTATCTTCCTACCTCTGTCGCACTGTGGATCCCGTCGCACGTGGGGCTACTGCTTTGCTAGGGGAGCGACTAGAGGCACCCACACTGGTGGCGCTAGGATTGGGACCCGGCTGAAAATTAAAGAAAGACAATTAAATGTAGATTCTTAGGTATATACGCATACCCAATGTCTCATTACAAACCGTCCTTTTGTTGCTCCTTTCGCTTACCATAGCAAAGGTGACACACACAACACGAACCCCTTGAATTCACAGGACACGTCTCCGTCTGAAGAAGGGACCTGCTTTCTTTTGACGCAACAGGTCCCCTTCCGAATCAGGAGACTACTTCACTGCCCGATTGGAATTCTTCTCATAACCAAGAAAATAATCTAACTAGATCACCCTTTCTTTCTTTCAACAAATGCAGTTAAGCTAAATTTTAATTTATTCCTGACAGTTCCTTCCTAATTATACTGTGTGAAAGTGAAAAGGAGCAGGCAGTGCTTTAGGCTCTATTTCAGAGGAAAACACCTAAAGCTGAGTTGGCTTTTTGAATGATCCGGATATGTTTGTTGTAGCCATGCCCTATACTGCGGAAGCTTGAAACAACGGACGTCATCATGGCCGCTCCGGAGCTTAAAACAAATGAGGAGCAGCAAAAGGGACCGTCCGTATTTTTTCTGCACCCAGATCTCGGCATCGGTGGGGCAGAGAGGCTGATAATAGACGCAGCTCTAGCTCTCCGCGCACGAGGCTGTCGCGTGCAAATTTGGACCCCGCGCTATGATTCCTCGCGGTGCTTCTCCGAAACGGCTCAACTAGACATAAGAATAGCTGGCGACTGGTTGCCACGAAACATTTTCGGAAGAGGCCACGCTCTCTGTGCCGTACTACGCATGATATGGCTGGCTTTGCACGTGCTGCTGCTTAGTGGAGAGGAGTTTGATGTCTTTGTTTGTGACCAGGTGTGTTGAGCGCTCGGATAGTCTGTTCCTAAACTTATTTTCCCCCTAACATTACATTCTGAAAATACTGATTTTATAGAAAATCTTTAAATACGCACCAAATCACGATATATTTAAAAGGCTACACAATTATTTCTATGCCTTTTTCTCCCGATAATTCTCTGTAATTAAGATCAGTATTTAAGAGAGTGCAAAGAACAGGTATTCATTTTTCTATTTTGACTTCTTGCTATCCATTCAGAATTAAGGTTCTAGCCAGTCGGATGTAACGCGGGCCTACCGCCCTTCCTCTCTCACATTGTAAACAATTTTATATTAATTATTTTAGAACTATTCATATTCCATGTTAAGAAAATGTCACCCATTTAAGGAAGTGGTGTGCTTTTGAATATTTGTTTTTTTTTTAGCTTCACCTGCAATGTGAGACTGCTGTTCATTCCTGGAGGATCTAGAAAATATTACATTATTACAATATAATATATTATTTTAGAATATTATTCCATGTTTTGCATCTTCACATATTTAAGAGCCTATTATAGCCTCCATAGCTTGATATCTGTTCAGATATTTTATAAGTGATGTACCCATACTCTTTTTTTTTTTTTTTTCAAAAGTTCTCTTACTCTTTCTTTCCCCTGATATTCAAGTTGCTGTTGATTGGTCTTTTTCCAGTTTGGTTGCTTGTTAAAGTATGGTGCTCAAAATCTTATAAAAATTCTTTATGGTGCCAGTAAGATGGGAATCTTACTAATGCAAAATAGAATTATACTACTTATGTTTTAGAAATCATTTTAAGAGGATTCTCTCAAGCTATTTAATGTTATAGAAATATTGTTATTCTATAGTCAGTGGCCCATACAATTTTAATTTGCTGATAAGTGATGATTAGTATAATTCTATACCTTACTGTATTGTGTCAAATATGTCACCAAAGCAGAGGTAAAATTGTTAAGAGAGTGTTTTCTCTTGATTAAAGCCTATTCAGTATTATAGAACTAGCTACTTTTAGACCAGTGGTTCTCAACCTGTGGGTCGGGACCCCATTTGGGGTCGAACGACCATTTCATGGGGGTCGCCAAATCATGCTGTCCACCATTTTGTTCCCTTTTCCCTAGCTGTCCTACTCCCTCTTATTGGTGGCCACACCCACTTGGGGGTCACCACAACATGGGGAACTGTATTATGGGGTCGCGGCATTAGAAAGGTTGAGAACCACTGTTTTAGACTGTCTTTTTTTTTAAAAAAAACCTATCTCTCTGGGTATATCTGTGAGGAGATGTGTCTACAAATCATTTTTATCTTTTTGGAAAGGAATACTTAATTGGACATCCAGGATGGGACAATTACTTTCAAAAGTAATTCAATACATTGAGGTATTTTACTAGGCCCTAAAAAAACAATTGCTCAATCATGGAGTATAAAATAACCAAGAAGATTCTTTCTAGCCTTCATTTCATAAAATATACTTTTTTCAATTGAGGGGAAGAATGGTTCTCAGATATTGCCACATGCATCAGACCAGAATATTGGCCACTTGCTTCTTATGCAGAATTTTCTCCAAAATTAATATGTTGGTATATCAACATTAGACAATAAATGCTTGGGGGGAGGTGTTATTTAGATAAATGATATGTCTCAAATAAACAAAGGAGACTAGCTGAGATTTTCTGTCACCTCAGAAACAACAAATTACCGAAAAAATTATATTCTTTGGATTGCTAATATTAGCTGGCATTCTTGAAAAAAATAAATGAATAATAACAATTTTGAATTAAATATCACTGAGGAGATGATCAAAATGGAAATCTTTTGAAAATTTAACATAAGAAAATGCAACACTAAATACAAAATCTTAATCATTTTTTTAACACATTAACTTTCATCATAATACACTTTTTTCCACTTTTTTTTTTCTTTTCCTAGGTATCTGCATGCATTCCAATACTACGTCTAGCTCGGAGCCATAAAAAGATTTTGTTTTACTGTCACTTTCCTGATCAACTTTTAACTAAGAGGAAATCATTGCTTAAACGCATCTACAGAGCTCCACTAGATTGGTTAGAAGAATATACAACTGGCATGGCTGACTGTATTCTTGTCAATAGTTACTTCACAGCAAATATTTTCAAACGCACCTTCAAATCCTTGTGTCACATGAATCCAGAGGTCCTTTATCCCTCTTTGAATGTCAATATTTTTGATACTGCTATTTCTGCAAATATTGCTAATATAGTTCCTAATGGAAACAAGAAATTCTTGTTTCTTTCCATCAATAGATATGAAAGAAAGAAAAATTTAGTTTTGGCTTTGAAATCATTACATGATCTTCGTGGTAGACTTGATACTCAAAGCTGGAGTGAAGTTCATCTAGTTTTAGCTGGTGGTTATGATGAGGCAGTTAATGAAAATGTGGAATATTTTGCTGAATTAAAAGCACTCGCTACCAAACTTCAGGTTGAAGATCATACCACATTTCTGCGATCATTCTCTGATGAGCAGAAAGTAGCTCTTCTTAGTAATTCCATATGTGTCCTATACACACCATGTAATGAACACTTTGGTATAGTTCCCTTAGAAGCTATGTACATGAAGTGCCCAGTTATTGCTGTAAATTCAGGAGGACCTATGGAATCAGTTGTAAACAATCAGACAGGTTTTCTGTGCAATCCTCTTCCAACCCAATTTTCAGAAGCCATGGAGAAATTTATAAAAAATCCTAATTTAAAGAGGACAATGGGAGTTGCTGGAAGAATCAGAGTTTTGGAAAAGTTTTCATCAGGAGCATTCACTGAAAAGCTGTATCAACATATCCTTAATACAGTGAAATAAAATCCTATTGTGTAGTTTATTGGTTGGAAATGCTTAGTTTTATCTACATTCATTGGCATGTACTAATTGCTACTGATTGGAAATCTTTATATGTGATTTAAAGCTGGGTCCAAGCATGTAATGAAAATATTTGAAATTGTCCTGAGACATTTTGGATATTCATTTGAAACCTGAAAAATTAAACCTTTATTCCTAACAAAGTTATTGCTACTGTTATTATTTGTACTACCACTTCTGGAGGTTACTCTTGAAGCTGGTATGAAAAAAACTGTTCATGGATTTCAGATACGTCACATTCATGGATTTCAGTGATGTTGTGTTCAATAATCAGTTACTGTTTATGATATATACACGCGCGCACACACACACATAAGCACACATACACACATTGTAGTTAATTTGCCTTTTTTTTCCTTAACATGATTCAGCAATTTAAATGATATTTTAAAAAAATAATTTTTGTATTAAAAAAAGTTCTCCTGATTTGAGAAGTTCAAAACTGAAAGGACAGAAAAATTATTTCCCAAAATGTTTGAAATTATGCTTTCTTCCTTTAAACTTATCTTTAAAATTAATGTTTTAAACTTTAATGTTTTCTTTTTTAATGTTTTATGTAATATTTGAAGATAATATTAGATAATTCATATCCAATTTTTGATCAAGAGATTTTTTTATTGAATTGTAAAAAAATATCTGGTTAACATCATCAAAATTAATTTCACAGTAAAGGAGCCCTCATTTTAACGATGCTTTTTTCCTTGAAATTTTGAGTGTTCAATCTCTATAACTGCATATTGAAATTTTATATCAATTTAATCATATTAATACTATATCACCAGCAAATAATTTCAATTTATGCTCTTGTGAAACTAGTTTAATTCTTCATATTCTGTATTATTGACACATTTGAATCACCAAAAGTTCTAATGTTAATAAAAGTACAAAAGGGGAGAAAAGTCCTTTAATGTTACTTCATACCTTCAGCATAAATGACTGAGGCAAGTCTGTTTCTCACTTTTCTTTTTCCTTTGCAAAATGAAAATACTTTTTTAAAGAAGAATAGATTGAGATAGACAGCAGATTTAAGGCTTTTGAGGGATTGGGGAATATTGTATCAGTCAACCAGTTAAAATTGACTGACCCCAAGATAGCTGAGGAACTTATTCTTGCTATGAAAAATGTGCACAGGCTTAGAACTACACCCCAAGAGGTTCTGTATGCACCTGCTCTGTTAGGATTTCATTAGTGTGCCATTTATGCATCCTATGATACTGTTATACAAAAATAAAACTTAGGTAATAATAATTGCAAGTTGTTCTTCAGAACAGAAGAATGCCAGGGTTACAGCACTGCTAGACCTATATTCTGATGAAAACAGGAAGAATCAGGATTATTTAGGGATAATGGTGGAGATGATTCCAGTAGTGGTGTAACTAGTGACACCACTCTGGCTGAAACAATTCCAGCAATCTCCCACAATGCCTTACCTGCACCTACTCTAGCTCTGAAATCCAACTTCCCATTATTAAGTCGAGGTCTGTAAGAAAGTTTAAACAATGAGAAAACTTTAAACAATGTGAGATCTTCCAAAAGGAGACATGCCAAGAAATGAGCCCACTGAAGAGAAACTGCCACAGCTATGCATTGGGTGGAGATTCAGCCCAGCTGATTTATTGGGAGCAGAAGCTAAAACAATTTTTCAAGACTTAGTTCAATTTGTTCGGTTGTGCGAAGAACTCTGGATTCCACCTCATATTGTTCCTTGTCTTTTCCCTTGGATGTGGCTGTTGGATTGCTGATGTCAACCTGTGCCAAGCCTGTATCTAGCTTTATAGTTGCCCTCTTAAAATACTGCTAAAAAGAATTATTCTAAAAGTTCTGCCAGAACTAGGATAGCCCTGAACCATGGCCGACATCCAACTTGCAACCTTGTTGGCTAGCAACCATCAGTGCAGCATAAAATAGTGAGAGCGAAGGGCTCTCATGGGCTCTCTCTTTAAATCAAATCAGTTGATAGCCACAAATTAAGATCCTTGTACCAAAGAATGGGAAGGAATCTGGGGGAAGCTTGAGCTGGAGAGAAGATGGATGAAAGTGGGGAGGGAGCCTGGATAACAGGAACCAGAAGAGTCAGACCAGAATAATCCAGCCAACAAGGACACCTGGCCTGGGAATGAATCAGAATAGAGCTGGAAGGGAGCTTGGAGGTCTTCTAGTCCAGCCCCCTGCTCAAGCAGGAGACCCTATACCATTTCAGACAAGTGACTGTCCAGTCTCTTCTTAAAAACTTCTAATGATGAAGCACCCACAACATCTGAAGGCAAGCTGTTCCACTGGTTAATTGTCCTCACTGTTAGGAAGTTTCTCCTTAATTCCAAGTTGCTTCTCTCCTTGATTAGTTTCCATCCATTGTTTCTTGTCCTGCCCTCTGATGCTTTGGAAAATAAATTGACCCCCTCCTCCTTGTGGCAGCCTCTCAAATACAGGAATACTGCTATCATCCCCCCTCCCCCATTCCTTCTTTTATCTAGACTGGCCATACCAAATCCTGTAGCTGTTCTTCATATGTTTTAGTCTCGAGGCTAAATGAAATATAGAACCACTTTGAAAAGCATTCAACTGCAAAGCAGTTCCAAAACATCAAACCAGGAAGCTTTTGGACACTGTTGAACTGGTCAAGGGGGGAGAGCCAGGAAAAAAGGAAAAGTGTAACCTTTTGCACAGGAATACTCAGATCTAGCTTCACTTTCACTGCAACCATTAATCTCTAATAAAAGAACCTATCACTTCAATCTATCACTTTTTTTCCTAGGGATCTAAGTGACGCTGGTCTGACATCATCTTTGCCAATTTAGTTAATTTTAAAATCCACTGTTTGATGATTGGTGTCTCCTTTTCCTTTCAGTGTTTAGTGTAAACAATCTTTGCAGATGTTACCATGTAAAGGAATAGCATTCCAAACTGTTTTTCTATTGATTTATCCATTATAGAAAAAATACTTCAGGTTTCATTAATATTCGTATTTTAAATATTTTCTGTATTGTCATTATTGTATTTGTCCAATATGATTTAGCATACTTACAAGACCATCACATATGATAAAATGTATCTGGAATTTGATTGCATTTATAACATTTGTTGGAAATACCTTTATACATTTTCACCAGTCTATCTGGAGTGAAATACCAATGGTATATCATTTTATAAAAGTTTTCTTTTTAATTTTAATTCAAAGTACATTTTAAACCATTGGTCCATAATTGTCCCATTAGTAGTAGATTTTAGAGGAATTGGTTAGTCTTTTCAGCCACTCCATGTGATGGGCTAAAGAAAGGATGACCTTGGTATTTTGGAGCTGGGAAAATGCTTTCCAAAACCTGGTTTGGAACTGTATTCCAGGGCTTTTCAACCTTTTCACCCATTGTACCACTTTTAGGATAAGGCAATATCCGAGTACTACCAGTCGTCCAGCAAAGTGTCAAAAACTTGACCAAAAAAAAAAAAAGGAAAAAATGATAAAGTACAGGTAGTCCTCGACTTACAACAATTTGCTTAGTGACTGTTCAAAGTTACAACAGCACTGAAAAAAAGCAAATTATGACCATTTTTCACACTTAATGCTGTTGCAGCATCCTCAGGGTCATATGATTTACATTCGGATGCTTGGCAACTGATTCATACTTATAACGGTCACAGTATCCCAGGCTCATGTGATCACCTTTTGCAATTTTTTGACAAGTGAAGTCAATGGCTAAGGGGGCATAGCCAGCTCATCACTCAGGTTGTGGGGTGCCTGTGGGGGGTGCGGGCGGGGATGTGGGGGGATCTGTGAGTCTCTGATGGACGGGGTGGGACAGGCATGGGTACCTTCCTTTCCTCCCTCTCTCCCTCCCATTGTCCCTTCCTTCCCTCCCTCCCATTGTCCGGTGCAGGGAAGGCATAAAATAGCTGGAGGAGGCAATTGGAGTTTGGCCGCCACTGCCGCCACCACTGCTGTTGCTGAGCCAGACGGCTGTGCGATGGCGGCTGCTGTGGTTCCTGCCTGCTGCTCCTCCTTGGCTGCTTCCTCTGAAAAGGAGCGGTGGTCACGCTCAGTGCAGCCGGAAGCCTAGCACAGCTATTGTTCTTCCGCAGGGGGAGGAGAGCACAGGAAGCAGAGGAGCACATGGGGGGGACAGCCGAGGCTGCCAGACTTCCTCTGGTGTGTTGTGCGCAGCTGCAGCCAGAGAAAAGCAGTGAGCAGGGAAGCGGCTCATCCATTGCTGCAGCCAGGCCCAAGGATTTAATATTTATTTAATAGTGTTCATCCCTGAAACACTCTTCCAGCTGAGCTTCAAAAGCAAAAGTGCCTTTCTCTTCCCATCCAATACCTCGACACCCTGACAGGCAACAGATCTCCCAACATTGAATCCAATTTTAATTCACACTCTAACATAATTTACAAATCCATCCAGATCTGGGACTGCCCTGCACCTTTCTGAGCCACAACTAAACCAAGTGATTTCTTTTTTTCCCTACATCCCCTCACAGAAAAAGGGGTTTAATTTCTTCCTCCTGCAGTCAAGTTCCTACTTTATGGGATTTCACAGCCACATGGGCCAAGAGTTTTCTCAGCTGCCGAGACCAAAAAGTGCCTCCTCTGGACAGGCTTCTTCACCCTCCCCAGGAGTGCCCCGGCGTTTCCCCAATGAAAATCCATTGCTGAGCTTCAGCCAAGGTCAGCTGGAGCTGCAGCCCAAAGCCACGTACAGGCCCGGGCATTTCTTTTACAGGCACGGCAGAGCTTTAGCACCAGGCTGGACCTCGGGTGGCTCCTCAACATTTATTTATTTATTAATAAAATTTATATGCGCCCAATCCCTAGGGACTCAGGGCGGCATACAAAATTAAAATAACAAATATAACAATTAAAAATGAATACATTCACACAGCATGTCCCAATCGAATCCCGCCCCCCCCCCCGGGACATCAACCCCAGGCCTTCCGGAACAGGAGAGTTTTAATAGCTTTCTTGAAGATCGGCAAGGTGGGAGTAGTTTGAATCTCGGGGGGAAGTTGATTCCACCATGTCAGAGCCACCACAGAAAAGGCCCTTCCCCAAGGGCCCACCAACCGACATTGTCGGCCAAGCCAAAATGCAGCTGAAGCAGCTCCAGCCTCTCCCTGGGTGCAAAGAGGTGCTTTTCGGGCTCCAGCCCATCGCTGCACTGACCTGCAGGTGAAAACGGGCTTTGCTCTCCAGACAAGAGCCAAGCCCAGCGACTGGAGGGCAGCATGAGAGTGGCGGGAAGAGCGGGTAGGGCCTTGCCGGGGAGGGTCACCCCACTTCCTCTAATAGTGGTCAGAGCGACGATGCATAGCTGCCAATCCCGCCCTGCTCAGCTTGCCCATTCTTATTCCCCCCTCCCAAAAGGTGGTGCTGTAAACTTTACAGCTTTCTGCAAGCAAGTGAGATGAGCAGGAGCATGAGATCGGTGTTTCTGAGCATGTGCCGATTCGGACCCCTGCCTATCTTGCTCGCTTGCCGGTGTCCACAATCTACTCAGCCCCCCTCTGCCTGCTTTGCGCAGCTCTTCCTGGGCCCCCCACACCTGTTGTTAACCCTCCCACCACCATGTGGGGTAAGGTTGGCATATCTTGCAGGATATGAAATGAGCCATCTTGGTGAAAAGATCTACCACCACCAAAATTGTAGCAAAGCCTTGGGCAGTGGGTAAATCAGTGATGAAATCCAGAGAGTCTGTATGCCACAAATGGTGAGGAGTGTTGATAGGAGCTTCAAAAGTCTTGCCAGCTTCTAACGGAGGGGTGAGAGGTACATAGTCTTTGATGTCTGTTGCCATCTTAGACCACCAAAAGTCTTTCAAAGTTTCATGCTTCACTGCCTGATTGTTGTGGCAAAGCTACAACACCTCTTCTCTGTAAGGAGGAGAATTGCTATTTTGCACTTGTGTTTTAAAGCTCCTCCCACCATCATGAAAGGAGTTGCCATGCCTACTGGGTCTTCCTTGAGGTCATCCATCTGGGCCCATGAGAAGTGATCTAGTACAGAAAATCGAGGATTTTGGAGAAGTAGCTGGACTGAAAATAAATAGGGAAAAGACTAAAGTACTAAAAAAAATCTAACAGATAAACAGAAAATCCAACTTGCCAAAAAGATAAATCTTCAAATAGTTTAAAAAGTTAAATACCTAGGTATCTACCTAACAGCAAAATATACAACACTAAAAGAGGATAACTATGAGAGATTAATGAAACAAATAAAAATAGATCTGGAAAAATGGGAAAATCTTCTACTATCATTGTTAGGAAGAATAGTGATTGTTAAGATGAACATTTTACCAAAGCTAATTTTTCTATTTCAAACAGCAAGAAATTTTTTGATGATTTAAATGCAACAATATTAAGATTTATATGGTAAAGAAAGCAAGAATTAAAAGTAAATTGTTACAATAATGGGTCAGTGCACCTGAGTGGGTGTGGATGGGTGGGCATAGATGAGTGAGTGTAATTGAGTTGATTTGGATGACTCAGTGCAGATGACTTGGTGCGACCAGGTGAGCATGGACAAGAGGGTATGGATGAATGGGTGCAACAAGTGGGTGCAGCTGGATGAGTGCTGCCAGGTCAGCACAGAACTAATCACTTTGCCCAACTGGACATTGGGACAATCCAGATGTCAGAATCCAATTATATTTCATCTCTAGTTATCAATTATAAAAAAAACCCATTTCTGCCTTCTATGGATTCTGCCATACGATGAAGGGGAGGGGTGAACAAAGGGGCTTTATGGCCCTCACTTCCTTTGGTACACTTCAAAAGAACTGATTGTGTGTATTGCCAAAAGAGCTAACCATAAGAATGGAGCTGTTACCTTTCATGTAGTTTTCTTTGAAGTCTCCATCCGGCCGGCAGAAAGGAAAAGGGGGTGGGATTGTAATGCCTGAAACTGTCGCTGGAAGAGGGGGGTGATTGGGTGGGACTACTGGAAACCCTTAAAACATTGAATGGGAGAGCTTGGACCCCAAGTCCTGTCTAGAACGCCTGCAACCATTTTCTCTTAATAAAGGATGCCTTTGGAAGAATTATTCCAAGAGTTCTGTCTTCTTAAGATGCAAAGTGGGGTGGGTCCTTACATTAGACAGGACTTGCAAAATTAATCTACCTGGAAGGGAGACCCTTGCCGGAGGATTTTGCAAAAAATTACCATGTCAGACAATGGAGCAAGAAAGGGGGGAAACTCCCTGGAAAGAGAACCACTGCCCCAACTGGAAACTTGCAAGATGTTGGGATCCAAGAGGCCAGATTCCTCAGGAGAAGAAGTGGTGGAGACACAGGACCACAAGCCTCGCCGGTCAATGGGCGTTGGAAAGAAAAGTGAGTGGGAAAAGGAATCAAGAAAGGTGACCCTGAGATGGGGGGGCCAAGCAACCTGAATGGAAACAGGAGATGGAGAAATCCCTGCACGCAAGTGAAGAGGGGCAAAGCTGGGCACCATACTCAGACTGGATCCTAGAGAAAGCTATTGACCTGATGAAGAGAACTCTCAGCTCCCTAGGAGAGGAGAATCCTGAGCCCTACGGCTGCCTCAGCTCCTGGAGCCGCACAGAGGGGGAAGTGGAACCTGCAACCCCGGGGACATCTGCTGATCCAGTAGTCCGCACCCCCTACTGAACCACAGATGGCGATCTGGATGGAAGACACTACCACCAACAACGGAGGCACCGATCCATTCCAAGACGTCCGCTGTTGGAAGTGAAATTCAAAGGGGAGCCAACACGCTTAGGCTTTTTCCTAACCCAAATACTCAGCTACATGGAGGAATACGGGTGGGACATCCCCCACGACAAAGCCCGCATCCGGATCGTGCAATCTGCCCTGGCGGACCGGCGGCAGACTGGGTGGTGAACTTGCATGACTCCAATGCCCCAGAACTCAGCGACTTCAACCGTTTCTGGAGGGTTTCTGAGAAGACAATTTGAAGACCCCCTGGCTCATCGCAAAGCCCATGAAAGGATAAAAACGATGAGGCAAGGCAAACGCCTGATGGCTGAATATACACAAGAATTCCGGGCCACTGCCAGCAAACTGAACTGGCCAAAAGACATCCTTCTTAGCCATTTCAAAGACAGACTAAATTATGACCTATATGACGCTTGCCTGCCCCGAGGGGAACCACACCAACTTGAGGAATGGTACATCTTGGCAGAGGAAGCAGAGATCGACATATTGAAGAGACACCGCCGAGGAAAACAATGGAGCTGCTCCCCGCCTGAGTTGACACACGAACTGGTGAAATCATCGGCTACAGCCAAGAATCAAATGGGGTGTTTCAAGTGCAGAAGAGAAGGGCATCGGGCTGTAGAATGCCGCTCCAAAGCCCCCCAGCACAACCCAGACAGATCCCCAAACAGCAAATCCGGAAAGTCTTCAGCTAAGCCAAAAGAAACTGCCATGAGAATGATGGAAATTACGGAACCCCCCACTTCTGCTCATCAGGGGGAAAGAACTCCAACCTACACCGCAGGGCCGGTGGACACCTCATATGACAGCTCGGAGGGTGAACCCCTGGTAAGTGGACACATCGCACCGATCCTCAAGACAGTGACTATATTAATTCCCCCCCATGCCTGAAGCCGTGAAGGTGAAAGCCTTAATAGACTCTGGCTGCACCCGCTGCCTCATTAGCCCGACACTAGTGGGGAATCTGGGCATTCCATCGAGGAGACTGGAACAACCAATCTCATTTGGCCAGTTAGATGGATCCATAGCAGGGGGGGTGCCAGCTACCCTAGCCACTACCAATACACCTCTCCCTGGGCAAACATGAGGAGGACATAATGTTTGTAGTGACCCCAGGCATGGAATGCCCAATGATTCTAGGGATGGAATGGTTGAAAAAATGGAAACCCTGGGTAAATTGGAGGATGACAGAAATCAAATTCCCGAAGGGGGACCCTATGGACTTAAAACCCCAAGGGGGGCTACCAGAATCAAGAATAGAAAAAGCATCCATGGGAGAGGAAAAGGGACCTTGCTGAAGTTTTCAGTGAGGAGAGGGCAAATGAGCTCCCCCCCCACTGACCCACAGACTGAGCAATTGAATTCAAGCCTGGGGCAAAACTCCTGAAGTCCAGATTATACTCCATGAGCCCAAAGAAGAAGGAGGAAATGGAAAGATTCATTAAAAAAAACCTAGAGAGGGGTTTCATTGAGCCAGCCAAGCCTAAAGTGGCTGCCCCGGTCCTTTTTAGAGAGAAGAAGGATGGCTCTTTACGTTTATGCGTGCATTATAGGGCCCTAAAAGCAACCTATACCCTCTGGCCCTCATAAAAGACATGCTGTCACACCTCTCGAAAGCGATTTTTTTTCTAAACTAGACCTAAGGAAAGCTTACTATCGCATGAGAATTAAGGAAGGGGATGAATGGAAGACCGCATTTAACTGTCCCATGGGATGCTATCAATTCAAAGTCTTGCCATTTGGATTACAAGGGGGCCCTGAAGTCTTTATGCAATTAATCAATGATGTTCTAAGGGAGCACCTGTTTAAGGGGGTCCTTGTTTACTTAGATGACATTCTTATCTTCACTGAAACAAAAGAGGAACATTTCAACCTTGTCAGAGCGGTTTTAAAGAAACTGCGAGCCACCCACCTATATGCCAAACTCTCAAAATGTGAATTCCACCAGGAAAGGATAGACTACCTAGGTTATCGCATATCCCCCCAGGGCATTGAAATGGATCCAGAGAAGGTCAGAGCAGTAGTAGATTGGGCACCACCCCGCACAAAAAAGCAACTACAAAGTTTCCCGGGCTTTGCAAACTTTTACCGCGAATTCATCCCCTCATTTGCCCAGATAGCCTTGCCCCTCACTAACTTACTAAAAATGAAGGGAGCATCCTCAGTAAAACCTAGCCAGCCACTAACATGGACAATGGAGTGCCAAGCAGCGTTTGAGAGACTAAAGAGACTTTTTTCTGCCAAACCAGTACTAAGGCACCCAGACACGGACAAGCCCTTCGTAATGCAGGGAGATGCAAGTGATGTGGCAGTGGGGGATGTGCTATTACAAGAAAACGATGATGGAGTCTTGCAACCCTGTGCATATACATCCAAGAAACTCACGGAAACAGAACAGCGCTGGCCCGTATGGGAGAAGGAGGCATAAGGGATACGTTGGGCATTATTCAGGTGGTGACAGTTCCTGGAAGGCAACAAAATCTCCTTCCAGGTGTGGACTGATCACAAAAATTTGGAAGCCCTGAAAATGGCTTCACCAGTTCCAGTTTAAACTCAAACATTTACCAGGGAGAAAGAACTTCCTGGCAGATGCGCTGTCTCGCATGCCCCAATATAACAGCGCACGAACCACAGACTCTAGACCAATAATGGCAGAGTCACAACTGGCAGCACCAGTAACCACAAGAACCCAAGCTAAATTAAAACCACAACTGGACAGCCAAACTGGAATTGAATTCAGAAAAAGTTTGGAAACAGACGAATGGTTCCAGAAAAACAAAAGTGTGTGCACAATGAGAGACGGGTTGCCTTGGGTAGGGGAAAAGTTATATATACCAACAACCCAAAGAGTCACTTTCATGCAGCTTTGCCATGACATAAAATCAGCAGGGCATTTTGGATTTGTAAAAACTTTACACTTTATTCAATGGCAATTTTGGTGGCCATCAATAAAAAAGGACATGGAAAGTTATGTTGCCAGCTGCCCAAAATGTGCCACTGAAAAGAGGTTGCAAGGGAAATCGCCAGGACTATTACAAATAGAGGCAAATCCCTCAGCCCCCTGGAGGGAAATAGCCATGGATTTTATAGTGGAATTGCCAGAAAGCTATGGGAATACTGTTGTCTGGATGGTCATGGACTTGTTTTCCAAACAGGTGCACTTTATCCCTTGCCAAAAGATTCCCACTGCAAAGGCCTTAGCAAAACTCTTCATCCAGCACATTTACAGATTGCATGGGGCACCCCAATGCATCATCTCTGATAGGGGAGTGCAATTTACATCTGCATTTTGGAAGGAATTTTTATCCCTCTTAGGGACCACTCAGGGACTGACATCTAGCGATCATCCACAAGTAGATGGACAAACGGAACGTTGTCATTCAGTACTTGAGCAATATTTGAGATGTTTTTTGAATTTCCAACAAAGTAATTGGATGGACTTACTCCTTTTGCAGAAGTTGCCTACAATAATGCAGTCCACTCCAGTACAGGCTACACTCCTTTTCAAATAGCCACCAGTCAAAGTTTCAACCCCATGCCCGAATTAACCCCAAACAAACCAATGATCCCATCACTAAAAGAATGGATGGAACAATTACAAGACACCTGGCCAATAGTTAGAAAAACACTAGATGAAGCTAGGCATACAAAGCACAAGCCGATAAAAAAAGGGTTGAGCCTACACCACTCATTGTAGGAGAAATGGTGTACTTATCTACAAAATACCTAAAGTCCCTACAGCCCTGTAAAAAACCTGGACCAAAATATATAGGACCTTTTCCAATTAAAAGAATCATAAACCCAGTAACAGTAGAATTAGAATTACAAAAAAATCTCAGGCAAATACACCCAATTTTTCATTGCAGCTTGCTGAAAAGAGAGCGTCAGTCACCTCTACGGTTAAAAATCCCCCCCACCACCTCCAATCATGGTAGAGGGCAAACAACACTTCAAAATAAAGGAAATCCTTGACTCTAGGAGATATCATGGAGCGACTCAGTACCTAGTTGCCTGGAAACACCTCCCTCCCTCACAAAACGAGTGGGTCCATAAACGTCATGTCAGAGCCCCGAAGCTATTAAAGAAGTTTCACACAGAATACCCTAACAAGCCTGACTAACTTTTGTACCTGTTTTCTTTTCTTTCAGGTGGATCTGTCGTATTTTTGAGGGGCAGGATGTCAGAATCCAATTATATTTCATCTCTAGTTATCAATTATAAGAAACCCCATTTCTGCCTTCTATGGATTCTGCCATACGATGAAGGGGAGGGGAGAACAAAGGGGCTTTATGGCCGTCACTTCCTTCGGTACACTTCAAAAGAACTGATTGTGTGTATTGCCAAAAGAGCTAACCATAAGAATGGAGCTGTTACCTTTCATGTAGTTTTCTTTGAAGTCTCCATCCAGCCGGCAGAAAGGAAAAGGGGGTGGGATTGTAATGCCTGAAACTGTCGCTGGAAGAGGGGGGTGATTGGGTGGGACTACTGGGGAACCCCTTAAAACCTTGAATGGGAGAGCTTGGACCCCAAGTCCTGTCTGGAATGCCTTCAACCATTTTCTCTTAATAAAGGATGCCTGTTGGAAGAATTATTCCAAGAGTTCTGTCTTCTTAAGATGCAAAGTGGGGTGGGTCCTTACATTAGCTTGTTGTCTTCTTGAAGTGCTGGCGGTCAAGCCTGGAGCTAAGTGCCGTATTGTCCTACCCCAATGCTGCAACTTCAAAGCGAGAGAAATATGTGAAACCTCTCAGAGCCCACAGTGGGCAGGGAAGGGCCCTCACCAAGCTTGGTGTGCCAGGAGGCATGGGAGGGCAGCTCTGGGTATGTTGGCAGGCAGTGATCCAGGGAGCAGCTGTAAGGAAGGTAAGGAGCATGGGAGGGAGAAAAGGGGGACAGAAAAGGAGAAGGACTCCTGTCACCTGCCAATTACAAAGCTGGTGGGACAGGGAGACACTTCTCCATTGGAAATCCGCCCCTTGCCCTACTGCAAGAAGAAAAAAAATGGGTGGTGGAATGAGGTAGGAGGCTGCCCCGTCCTGCCTAGACTCCTCCTCCATTTTTGGGAGTATGTGGGGTGGGAGTCAGGTTTCCCCACCTCCTAAGAACAAGAACACAAATTGAGAATATTTTTGCACCAATCTGGGGATTCTGCATGCATATCGTCACATGTAAAAATCACCCTGCAGAATAGAAACCCATTGTGAGAATATATATATTTGGCAATATGCCCACACAAACACACATGCACACAGGTGAAGCCTCAAGGAGATGAGTCTGTGTCACTGGGACAGGGGTCATTGAGGACACCCCAAAGTTGAGAAGGAGGTGGCAGCAGCACATTTCTAAGTGGGATGAAATTTCATAAAAATCAATGAGTCAGAGTGGATTTGAGTGTTGGTGGAGAAGAGAACGGGCAGGGTCTCCCTCTCCATATCAGAAAAGTATTCTTAAGGGGTTAGCCCTGGAATGGAATGACTCAAAGTGGCAGTGCAAAGTTGCAATTCTCAGAAAAGGGGAAGATGGTAGAGGGAAGTGAATATTTTTTCAACCGGGAGAGGGAGTGTAAATATCCCTCCTTTCTTTGCCTGCATCCAGGTAAAGTTATAAGAGGGCCAGAATTATCATGGAGCTTTTAATGCAGCTAGATATTTGAGCTCTTCAAATTCTTTCCCCCTCCCCAATAATCTGAAAGGACACTCAGCTTTTTTGTACCCCATTAGTTGCTCCTCCAGTCTTTGTCCAACTCAACACTCCTAAGGCAGTGGTCTTTCTGCCTGGCAGCCACTTACTGACAAACCAGTGAAGGGGCAGGCAAGAGGTACTGCCCTTCAAAGCCAGAAAAACTTATTTCTGCCTTGGCTGTTCATAAGAGCTGTTGTGCTGAGACCAAGTAGCTCCCAGATCCCTTCACCCCCTAGCCAAATCCACTGTTTATTTGGAAGTTCCCTAATTTTCTGGCATTTGACAATCACCACCAGAAGAATTTATAACTGACTGACCAATCACACTGAACATGTAGTCCTGAACTGAACTATATCTATATGGAGGGAAACATCCTATAAGGACCTGTCTTAGGCCCAGCATTCTTCAACATCTTCATAAATAATGTAGATAAGAGGATAGAAAGGAAACTCATCAAATTTCCACCAAGATCTAGAAAGACATTGATAGTGTAAGGAACCACTTCAATCCACATCTTAAGAAAGCAGAACTCTTGGAAATGATCTCTTCCAACAGGAACTTTTATTAAGAGAAATTGATAGCAGGCATGATAGACAGGATCTGAGGGATTTCCTTACAAATCGATGTTTTAAAATGTCCCTAAGCAGCCCCCACCCCCCATTTCTTCCGGGCGATTCAGACCGGTAGATTTCTAGGTGTTAAATCTAGGAAAGATAACATTAATCCAGTTCCATTGTACATGATCATTCAACAGCTCCTCTCACCCTATTTTGATGTATCTTTTCATCCCCTTTTTCCTAGTTGGCTAGTAAGGAGGAGAAGCTCAGAGGGACATAGAATAAGAGGCTAATGGTTACATTGTAATGGTTAGTAGACCTGAAGGTGAATAAACAAAAGGTTACTTTGTAGTGAATAGAGCAGTGTTTCTCAACCTTTTTAATGCCGCGACCCCCAACCGGTTGTAAGTCGAGGACTACTCAATCAGTCGTAAGTCGAGGACTACTCAACTGGTGCAGCACTGTTTGCAGAATGGGACTTTTGACGGGCTCAGCAGGGCAGAGACAGCCTGGACAATTCCTATTAGCTTTTGAAAACCAATAGAATTAGACTCTATTCAAGAGAGTCTATTCTATTGGCTTTCAAAAGCCAATAGAATAAAAGGGAGTAGCACAGCTAAGGAAAAGGGGAAAAAAATGGTGGACTGCGTTGTTTGGTGACCCCTGTGAAATGGTCGTTCGACCCCAAATGGGGTCCTGACCCACAGGTTGAGAACCACTGGAATAGAGGAAGTGAGAATAATAAAACCTGCATGCATATTGCCCCCTCCCCCTTGGGAGTATGGTAGGATCCAAGAAAAGGTAAGAATTAGTTTTAGATCAGAGAAGATAGATAGAAAGGAAATATAACTGGATTCTGACAGATAGGCTTGAACTCTGGGCTCTAGCCAACAAAATGTAATTCAGTGATGTGAATAGTAAGGTTTTATACTAAGGCAAGAAAAACCAAATATACAAGTATAGTAATTGGCTTGACAATATTAATTGTGAAAGGGATCAAGAAGTCCAAGTGGACAACCACTTACGTATGAGCTCAACAGTAATCAGTGTGAGAGGAATCTAGGTGTCCTAGTGGACCACCACTTAAATATGAGCCACCAGTGTAGTTACCAAAAAAGCTAATGAAATCCTAGCTTGCATCAATAGAGGGACAGTATCAAGATCACCTGAATTGCTAGTACCTCATTGTACTGCACTGGCAAGACCACATGTGGAATACTGTATCCAGTTTTGGTCACCAAAATACAAAAAAGAAAGAGTGCATATACGTATATGACTAGGGAACTAGAGAATAAAACATACGAAGAACAATTGCATGAACTGGGTATGTCTAATCTAATGAAGAGATATGATAGTTAGTAGTGGTGGGATTCAAATATGTGAACAACTGGTTCTCTATGTGGATGTCACTTTCGGAAGTCCATTCTGGGCTTGGGCAACAAAAAATTAGCTACCAGTTCTGCTGAAGTGGTGCAAACCGGCTGAATCCCACCACTGATAGTCTTCCTATATTTGAGGGGCTGCCACAGATAGACCCATTCTCCAAATCACCTGAGGGCAGGAACAAGAAGTAATGGATGGGAAACTATCAAAGAGCGATCCAACCTAGAGTGGAACTAAGGAGAAATTTTCTGGGAATGAGAATAATTAATCAATGGAATTAATTAATGCCACCAGAAATTGTGAGTGCTCCATCACTGGAGTTTTTAAAGAAGAGATTGGATAGCCATTTGTCCAGAATGGTAGGATCTCCTACATGAGCAGGAGTTTGGATGAGAAGACTTCCAAGGACCCTTCCAACTCTGTTATATTGTTCCTGTTACTTTTTTTTTTTTTTTTGCAAAACAAGGATATCATTAAGAAGTTCCTGAACATACATTTTTTTCCAATAAAAGTAAATTTTAAGATAAATCAAAAGAATCAGTTTACTCTAGATGAAGTTTAATGTTCAATGAATTGTGACAAATTAGTGCTATTATTATTATTATTATTATTATGTTTTTTTCTGAAAGGGAATAGCATTTTTAATAAAAAATACATTAAAGTAAGGGTATGTTATATTCTTACATTTATTATTCTTGAGCTGACGAAAGGAAAGATGCTTTAGAATATGATCTGATTAGTATTGGCAGAAAGTATTAGTGCTTAAGTTATGGCAAATGTCTAGTAACCATCACTGAATAATCATTACCTCATCTTTTAACCTCATCCAATGACCTGCAAAACATCCTAATATTCATTGCACATCTGTGCTAGACAGATTATGCATTAGCAATTCAAATAAACTGAAAACATAGGCAGTTTTTGCAAAGGGTGTCTGTTTGGAAAGAACTGCCCTGTTGTCCTATCTGGATAATAAGGTGACTCTTTGTAATCTTGGAGAACAATCAATCTATCTTGAGGAGGTGACTAACCACATCCAATCTTAGCCTGACAGCACTAGAACAATGGCCCCATGATGCATTTGACTCATCTGGTAATAAAATCTACTTTTGATTAGCAGCCCTGGCTTGTGTCAATCACTGTATGATGCACCATTGTTCTTTCATCCTAAACATAGTATATTTACATGGAAACAAAGCCCTTTTTGGATATGGCTGGAACTCAAAGATAGCAAAATAGATTGTGCTGTCAACCCCACACACTAGACAAAGATTAATGAGTTATACAGACAATAAATATGAAGTAATGACCATAAATATGCTAATAGGAATTATCCTTATACAGTATAATTGGTACAAAAATTAAAATGTAGTGTAAAGATTATGGGTCATCAGGTGATAGATAATTTTGAGTGTGGAAGAGTTGCGCCTCCATTACATTCTCTACAGGTTTGTCTTCTCCAAGTAAAATTTTCAGATGACTGATTGTTTAAAAGCAGTTTGAATAATCTATTTTTTAAACAGAGCTTTGTTGGGTGGGGTGAATATTTATTAAAGATTGATTTCAATAGAAATATTATTAGAGTTGTTTTTTCAAGTTCATAAAAATTAGGTCACAAGGCAACTAATATTTGGGCTGAGCTGTCAGATCTCATCAAGAAATGAGAATCTACATCAACTAGAATGTTTAAAAGACCAAATACATACATGTAGGTAAGTAGATGCTTTAAGGATATTCAAAAGTGACAAATTTATAATTTTATTATTGATATAAAGAAACAGTGAGATTTTTAACCATATTAATATCCTGTGTGTATGTGTGTTTTTGAAGGAGTAAGCTAAAAATGAGAAGAGTCAAGTGTATTATGGGGCCATTGTTCTAATGCTTTCAAGCTAAGATAGGATGTGGTCAGCCACCTCCTCAAAATAGAATGATTGTTCTCCAAGATCTTCCTTCAGATCTTTTTGTAAGTTCTTGCCTGAAGAAGTTGAACTAAGAAATTGAAATCTGACAAGTCAACTTATCTTACATCTGCTCTCCTATTTACTCATTCTAAAATTATTTCAAATATTAAAACTAGGCTAAAAAAAACTTGGCTCAAATGCAGTTGAATTTGTAGACCAATACTAGCTACTTGCTTTTTTGTTCATAGGTGTGAGCTACAAAAGTGATTATTCTTAGTAGTTTATATTTATTTTTTTAAAAGTAATCAGAAATGGCCAGGCAATTATTCACCCAACCGCCTCCTCACCATTATCAGCAAGATAAATGCTAAGTGTTAAATCCTTTGTTTGTGTGCGAATAATGAAGACACATGGCGATGATGAACAAACACTTTATTCTCATTCTACAATAACCAAGCAAAAACACAAAGGCACCTAGGCCTTTTATATGGCCAGAAGCCCGGACAGTGTCAACCAATAGGAACAGAGCATTTTTGCGCCTTGCGCAAGTGCACAAGGCTGGCACCGCTCTGTCTGATCCCAGGCAACTTTTGGAATGCAATGTCCCAAGCCTGCTTTTGCAGGCTCAGGATACAACGCCCCTCCCCCCTAGATGGAACATATTTCACGTACACCCATGTATATCATGCACTGGGAAGAGTGGCATACAGTTGCATTATTCAAATGGAAAGAGTGTGGAATACTCGAGTCTGCATTTAGGCAAACCCCCTTCAATATTTATTAATACAAATAAATGTATTGAAAATCAAAATAATGCAAAATAATCTACCCAGGAGTTACTCCCTCCATTCAGGGGCCTCTTAAGAAGGTCCCTCATGATTTGACAGCAACCTCACAAAGTCTCTCAGATGTTTGGGTGGGCATTTGGCCCGCTGCAACCTTCTAAGGCCCGGAGAGATTGCCTGGCCCACTTGCTCGCCTACCAGGGTAGGCAGGCCAGGACATTGCTGCCCTAAATATCCAGGTGACTCTGGTGAAGGTGCCTGGCCTACCTGCTCACCTACCAGGCTAGGCAGGCCAGGACTTTGCTGCCCCAAGTACCCAGCTGCTGACTGGCTGGACCCTCTAAGTCCAAGCCCTCATACCTTGGAGGGGTGGAAGTCCCCAAGTCCACAATGGACTTGGGAACACAATGGACCTGGGAACACAATGGACCTGGGAACACTGTCCCTCAAGCCGAAGGCCAGCATATGGAGAGGCCTGGGTAGTGGAAGTGCCCCAGTATTCTGTGGCCCCTAAGCACATGCCAGAGGTGCCAGAGCCAGGAGCCGCCTCCATAGCAACCCCCCTAGCTGGTGACTTCCTCTTGGGAGCAATTGCTGAATTATGCAAGTGCCCTTGATGGAATTCCCTTTCTATGGCTGTGTGTGATTTATGTGGATACCCCCAGTCAGTCTCCCTGTCTGGAGCATCATCTGACATATGTGAATACTGTAGATACCCCCGGTGTGACTCCCTATCTGAAGTAATTGAGGATGTGTGGGATGACTCCCTATCCAGTGAATTCCTGTTTGGAGCACTTGCGGAACCTTGGGATGAATCCCAAACAGCCTCAGAAGCAGCTAGTGAGGGCCTGTTAGACCTGGGAACCTGTGACCCAGAATGCATATTATGGTCCTCCTCCCCCCCCCCCAGAGCAGAGCCAGGAGCGAAAGGGTGGCAGTCCAGTCTCCAATGCAGTTGGTTTATGTGTCTGCGAAGAATGCGACCATCAACCAAGGCAACTTAGTATGACAATGGTCCAGAGACCTTGCAGACCACAGCTGTGACCCAGAGATGTCCAGGCCCATAGTTTCTTGCCCAAACCAGATCGCCCACCTGGAGTCTCCTAGGTGCCTGCGGTTGTGACACCTGTGAAGCCACCCAGTCAGGGTGCAGCCTGTCCAGATGAGGCGGCGACCCCAGCGGAGTTCAGCAGGGCTCTTCCCTGTGGCTGTGCATGGTGTGGTGCGGAGTGCAAGAAGGAAATCTGCTAACCTGTGATGCCAGTTACCGTAAGTCAGTTTCTTGAGAACAACTTTGGTGGTGCTCACCATTCTCTCTGCCAATCCGTTGGAGGATAGATGGAAGGGAGCTGACGTTGCATGCCGGGTCAGGTTGGCTTGAAGGAAAGCCTGGAACTCAGAAGATGTAAATTGAGGGCCATTATCTGAAACCAGAACATCTGGAAGACCAAATTCCTCTCAACACCTGGATGGTCCTGGCAATAGTTGTGGAGGAAACAGGAACAACCTCTAGCCACTTGGAATGGTTATCAACAACAATTAGGAAGAATTGCCCCTGAAAGGGCCCAGCATAATGTTAGAGAATTTTAATTTCTCTATTGGTGAAAAATAAATCAGAAGCTCTCACAGTTGACTGCATTTAGCTGATTCAAATAACTTTATATTTATATAAAGATATTTACAATACCATTCTTCTTTTCAGCAACATAGCTTAATGAAGACTTCTTACAGAGACAGACCAGAGACAAATCTTGAGACTGGAAATCCAGCTCCTAACTCAAAACTCTTTTTGCACAGACTCAGTAGCTCTTTCTTCACATTGGCTGACTGAGTTACCACATGACTCTTCCTGTTCATGAATATTCCAACACTCCTCCCTTCATGACAGGAAGAGACATCAGACGTATTAACTTAATACATTCTTTAATCGTGAAAAACCTTGTGCCACTAACCTGGCCTTATACTGTACATCATTATTTGGCAATACCTTTTTCTTATATAACCACTTACAACCCACAGCTTTGGTTCCCTGTGGCAAAGTCACTGATTTAAATACTTCATGGTCTCCCATGGATTTCATCTCTTTATCCATGGCCTCCTTCCATCTTTCTTGTTCAGCTTTTGGTAATGCCAACACTTCTTTATAACTTCTTGGCTCATACCACACATTGCAAACCTTTACCTTGCTGGCAGAATACCTGTCAGGCGGAATTCCTTTATTACATCGCTACGTGATATTAACTGCTCCTATGACTCAAGTCTTTCTGGCTTCATGTCTTGTTCAGTCTCTCCTCCCTAAACATCAACATCTTCAATGATTTTTCCATCATTAGATGAGTTGTCATTAAATAGATCACCGTCATTAAGTGAGACATACCCAGAATTTGCATTAATTCTATCGCAATTTTGTTCTGCAAAATTAGCAGATCTTGAAATTATAATTCTTTTACTTCCATTGCTAAAGCGATGTCCTTTTGACCCTGGCTCATAGCTCACAAACCTGAGCTTTCTTGCCTTTTGCTGTCCCTTTCTTCTGATTGCCTTAGGAATATGTACCCATGCAGTACTTCCAAAAATTCTCAAATGTGCCAGTGATGGCTTTCTCCCATATAGAATGGCATATGGAGTATTATTAATGGAGGAACTCCACAGCCTGTTAACTATATAATTGGCAGTCAATATGGCTTCTCCCCAATATGACCTGCTCATACAAGAATCCTCCAATAATGAATCTTTCATTGTATGCAAAACACCATTCCTTCTTTCCGCTACACCATTCTCTGCTGCTGTGTAAGGATTTGTATGTCTGTGTCTTATCCCCAACTGCCCCAACCATTGTTGGAATTTAGTTGACATAAATTCAGTACCTCTGTCAGTTTGCAACTGACACACTTGTTGTCTGTACCTTCTCTCTACAAAACTTATTCACTATTTGAATTGTTGTAGCACCTCTGTCTTTGCTCTAAGCAAGTAGCAAAACAAATACCTGCTATAATCATCAACAATTACCAGTGCATATTTTGCTCCTCCCAAACTGGCTTGCATAGGTCCCACCAAATCTACATGGACCAGCTCTAAAACTCTTTTTCTTTGTCTTGTGCTACATTTATTAACTGGTAATGCCTTTGACTTCGATGCTTTGCATACTGCACAGTCCAAATACGTTTTGCATCCCTTCAAATTTAGCCCTTCTGCAAAATCTTGCATTTGCTGCAAAACTTTAAAGCTTGCATGGCCAAATCTTCTATGTAGAAGATGAACACATGAATCATGCTCTGCAACATTCTTAAATATATGGGAACATTGAACCTTTTGTCCCAGCAATACATATAGGTTATCTTCCTTTATGCCTTCTGCACAAATATTCCCATTCCTTTTGATGAGACACTTCCCATTTACAAAAATGACCTCAAAACCTTGTTTGTCGAAATTAGACACACTTAACAAATTATGTTCCATCTCAGGTACACAAAGCACCATATTGATTCCAAATATGGAATTTTTACATCACCCCTTCCAATGACTTTTGCTTTCTGGCCATTTGCCAAAGCCACAGCTTCTTGTGCTACTGGAACAAATCTGCAAAATAATTCAGAGTCATTAACAATTGTTTGACTTTCCCCACTATCTATTAGCCACTTGTCTCTGTTATTGCTATAGCAAACTTTTGCAACACCAAAATGTTCTTTTTGCAAAGCAGTCCTTTTTGGTTGCACAAATGTCCTTTGCTGCAAACAGTTCCTTTGCAAAAGTGCGCTCGCTCCACAAATGTAGCAATTCTTTGCTAGCTTAGCAGCTCTCTGCTTGCAAAATCTCTCCTTTGTTGCAACTTGGTCTGGGTCCAATCTGCATTGTTTCTTCTCCTCCAGAGACTTGCAGTCTGGACCCCATCCTCAGGAATTTCTCCTCCTTGTGGCTGCTTCTAAAATGGCATTTTTCTTCTTCATTAAGCAAACATGCCTTTACAACCTCAAACTTTAAGTCTTGCTCTTCTTTGCATTCAAATATGGTAGAAACTGTGTCCCAGGTTTTATCTAAACTGTTCAACACCAATAAAACCTTCTGGGACTCAGGGAATTTAATCCCATTTTGTTCTAAGTCCCAAAATAAATTTTGCATTTTATTTAAATGCTGTTCCACAGATTCACCTGGTTGCAAACAGGCCCTGTAAAGTTTTCTTGACAATTGCACTATATTGCATGCAGAAACATTCACGTGCACAGCTCTCAACTTCAACCAAATCTCCTTTGCAGTCTTTAAATTTGCAACATTTAGAAATTGTTCATCATCTAAATTCAAGATGAGATAAGCCATTGCTCGATCATGATTTTTCTGATCAATTGCTGCAAACACTTGTGGTGGATTTTCTACAATATACCACAGCTCTTTAGCTTTTAGCAAAGATTCCATTTTTGCAGCCCATATAATGTAATTCTTCTGGCCCAAACGAGGCACAGAGTTTTCCTCAAATTCCATTGAGCCATTCTGCTTATTCTGCCTTGTTCTTATATTTTCTAAACACAGGCAATTTCTTCCAGCTTTAAATTACAATGCAGTCCTTAGTAAACTCTGGGCCCATAACCTGTTAGAGAATTTTAATTTCTCTATTGGTGAAAAATAAATCAGAAGCTCTCACAGTTGATTGCATTTAGCTGATTCAAATAACTTTATATTTATATAAAAATATTTACAATACCATTCTTCTTTACAGCAACATAGCTTAATGAAGACTTCTTACAGAGACAGACCAGAGACAGACCTTGAGACTGGAAATCCAGCTCCTAACTCAAAACTCTTTTTGCACAGATTCAGTAGCTCTTTCTTCACATTGGCTGACTGAGTTACCACGTGACTCTTTCTGTTCATGAATATTCCAACACATAATCTATATGCACCCTAGACCATGGGGTTTAAGTTTCCTCCCACCTATGTACTGGGGCCTGAGGCATTTCAGGCCATGACTGTTGGCACAATTGGCACCCGTGCACCTGGGCCTCGATGGCTTTATCGAGCCCAGGCCACCAAAGATGCTGCGCGCAAGCACTTTCATCCTGACTATACCAGGATGTCCCTCATGGAGAGAGATCAAGATTCTAGACCTCAATGAGGCTGGAATCACTACCCTGCTACCTCATAACAGGCAACCCTTGAAAGTGGAAAACTCATGCTTCTTGTGCCAGAAGCTTTGGAACTCAGTATCTAGGCACTAGTCAGGCCATCCTGACAACACCCATGTCAGCACGCATGTAAGTGTGTGATCAGTGGCAGTTTCTGCAGCCATACCCCTAGCATTGAGGGGAGACTCAGGCAACTCCTGAATGGAAAGAATATTAATGGCTGGAGCAGGATCTGGCTCTAATTGGTTCAGAGGTAATCTGCTCAGGCCATCTGCATGACCCATTTCTTTTCCAGGTTTGTGAACTAAAGTGTAGTCATATGCTGACAGGAAAAAGGACCATCTCAGCATACGAGGAGAAATGATATGTGGAGTCTGTTTCTTAGTGGTAAGAGGCTTATGGTCAGTATAGACCGTAAAATGGCAGCCATATAAGAAATCATGAAATTTCTTTATGCCGGCCACTATGCCCAAGGCTTCTCTGTCAATTTGAGCGTAATTTCACTCTGCAGAAGACAGAGTCCTTGAGTAATAGGCCACAGGGACCTGTGCCCCATCAGCCTTCAGATGGCTAAGTACAGCTCCCACCCCATAAGGAGATGCATTGCATGCAATGCAAACAGGCAGTTGCTCACTGAAATGCGCTAAAACAGTATTAGAAGTGAGCAAGGCCTTAACCTCATTGAAACTCTTGTCATGGACTTTAGTCCAGTGCCAAGGAGCCTGCTTGTCTAAGAGCCTGTGTAATGGCTCTGCCACTGCAGCTTTATGTGGGAGAAATGCATAGTAAAAATTTAATAGCCCCCAGAAGGTTTGCAGCACGCTCTTAGATTTAGGGCTTGGGGCCTGCTGGATAGCTTGCAATTTAATTTCAGCAGGGTGAATGCCTTGGGCATCAATCCTGAATCCTAAGAAGTCAGTAGAAGTGACTCCTATCTTACATTTATCCTTCTTTAGTTTAAGGCCTGCTTTTTGAAAACAAAGTAAGACAGTCCTTAATCTTTCTGCTAAATTTTGAGATGACTCCCCAGCAATGAGGATGTCATCGAAGTAGGGACAGACCCCAGGAATATCTCGAAGTGTGCTCTCCGTGAATATTCTTTGGAATATTCCAGGGGCTACTTTTACCCAAATTGCAGATTCTTGACCTTGAAGCCCCCCCTGTGAGTTACAATAATCTGAGCTTCTGCAGTTGCCTCATCAACAGGTAGCTGTTGATAGCCCTGTGCCAGGTCAAGTTTTGCAAAAATGCCCCCCCCCGAGGGAGGCCAGAATGTGACTTACCACAGGGACTGGATAAGTGTGCTGTTGCAGTGCCTTATTCAGTATGCACTTATAGTCTGTGTCAGAATCCAATTATATTTCATCTCTAGTTATCAATTATAAAAAAACCCATTTCTGCCTTCTATGGATTCTGCCATACAATGAAGGGAAGGGGGTGCTTTATGGCCCTCACTTCCTTCGGTACACTTCAAAGTAACTGAATGTGTGTATTGTCAAAAGAGCTAACCATAACAATGGGGCTATTACCTTTCATGTAGTTTTCTTTGAAGTCTCCATCCAGCTGGCAATAAGGAAAAGGGGTTGGGAGTGCAATGTCTGAGACTGTCACTGAAAGAGGGGGGTGATTGGGTGGGGCTACTGGGGAACCCTTTAAAACCTTGAATGGGAAAGCTTGGACCCAAAGTCCTGTCTAGAACGCCTGCAACCATTTTCTCTTAATAAAGGATTCCTGCTGGAAGAATTATTCCAAGAGTTCTGCCTTCTTAAGATGCAAAGTGGGGTGGGTCCTTACATTACAGAGGACTTGCAAAATTAATCCACCTGGAAGGGAGACCCTTGCTGGGGGATTTTGCAAAAATTTACCATGTCAGACAATGGAGCAAGAAAGGGGGAAAACTCCCTGGAAAGAGAGCCGCTGCCCCAACTGGAAACTTGCAAGATGTTGGGATCCGAGCGGTCAGATTCCTCAGAAGAAGAAGTGGTGGAGACACGGGACCACAAGCCTTGCTGGTCAATGGGCGTTGGAAAGAAAAGTGAGTGGGGAAAGGAATCAAGAAAGGTGACCCTGAGATGGGGGGGTCAAGCAACCAGAATGGAAGCAGGAGATGGAGAAATCCCTGCACGCAAGTGAAGAGGGAGGAAGCTGGTCACCGTACTCAGACTGGATCCTAGAGAAAGCTATTGACCTGATGAAGAGAACTCTCAGCTCCCTAGGAGAGGAGAATCCTGAGCCCTACGGCCACCTCAGCTCTTGGAGCCGCAAAGGGAGAGACACAGAGGGAGAAGTGGAACCTGCAATCCCGGGGACATCTGCTGATCCAGTAGTCTGCACCCCCTACCGAACCACAGATGGTGATCTGGACGGAAGATACTACCACCAACAACGGAGGCACCGATCCATTCCAAGAAGCCTGCCGTTGGAGGTGAAATTCAAAGGGGAGCCAACACGCTTGGGGTTTTTCCTTACCCAAGTCCTCAGCTACATGGAGGAATATGGGCGGGACATCCCCAACGACAAAGCCTGCATCCAGATCGTGCAATCTGCCCTGGACGGACCGGCTGCAGACTGGGTGGTGAACTTGCATGACTCCAATGCCCCAGAACTCAGCGACTTCAACCGTTTCATGTCCTCTCTGAGAAGATGATTTGAAGACCCCCTGGCGGATTGCAAAGCCCGCGACAGGTTAAAGACGATGAGGCAAGGCAAACGCCCGGTGGCTGAATATACACAAGAATTCCGGGCCATTGCCAGCAAACTGAACTGGCCAGAAGACATCCTCCTTAGCCATTTCAAAGACGGACTAAATTATGACCTCTATGATGCTTGCCTGCCCCGAGGGGACCCACACCAACTTGAGGAATGGTACATCTTGGCAGAGGAAGCAGAGATCGACATATTGAAAGAGACACCGCCGAGGAAAACAATGGAGCCGCTCCCCGCCTGAGTTGACACACGAACCAGTGAAACCATTGGCTACAGCCAAGAAGCAAATGGGGTGTTTCAAGTGCGGAAGAGAAGGGCATCAAGCTGTAGAATGCCGCTCCAAAGCCCCCCAGCACAACCCAGACAGATCCCCAATCAGCAAATCCGGAAAGTCTTCAGCTAAGCCAAAAGAAACAGCCATGAGAATGATGGAAATTGCGGAACCCCCCACTTCTGCTCATCAGGGGGAAAGAACTCCAGCCTACAACGCAGGGCAGGTGGACACCTCAGATGACAGCTCGGAGGGCGAACCCCTGGTAAGTGGACACATCGCACCCATCCTCAAGACAGTGACAATATTAATTCCCCCCATGTCCGAAGCCATGAAGATGAAAGCCTTAATAGACTCTGGCTGCACCCGCTGCCTCATTAGCCCGACACTAGTGGGGAATCTGGGCATTCCATCGAGGAGACTGGAACAACCAATCTCGTCTGGCCAGTTAGATGGATCCATAGCAGGGGGGGTGCCAGCTACCCTAGCCACTCTACCAATACACCTCTCCCTGGGCAAACCTGAGGAGGACATAACATTTGTGGTGACCCCAGGCATGGAATGCCCAATGATCCTAGGGATGGAATGGTTAAAAAAATGGAACCCCTGGGTAAATTGGAGGACGACAGAAATCAAATTCCTGAAGGGGGACCCTATGGACTTAAAATCCCAAGGGAGGCTACCAGAATCAAGAATAGAAAAAGCATCCATGGGAGAGGAAAAGGGACTAACAGAAATACCAGAGGAATAAAGAAACCTTGCTGAAGTTTTCAGTGAGGAGAGGGCGGATGAGCTCCCCCCCACCGACCCACAGACTGTGCCATTGAATTCAAGCCTGGGGTTAAACTCCCGAAGCCCAGATTATACTCCATGAGCTCAAAGAGAAGGAGAAAATGGAAAGATTCATAAAAAAAAACCTAGAGAGAGGTTTCATTGAGCCAGCCAAGCCTAAAGTTGCTGCCCAGGTCCTTTTTAGAGAGAAGAAGGACGGCTCTTTATGCTTATGGCTGGATTATAGGGCCCTGAATACAATCAGTGAAAGCAACCTATACCCTCTCCCCCTCATAAAAGACATGCTGTCACACCTCTCGAAAGGGAAATTTTTTTCTAAACTAGACCTAAGGGAAGCTTACTATCACATGAGAATTAAGGAAGGGGACGAATGGAAGACCACATTTAACTGCCCCATGGGGTGCTATAGTCTTGCCATTTGGATTACAAGGGGGCCCTGCAGTCTTTATGCAATTAATCAATGACGTTCTAAGAGAGCACCTGTTTAAGGGGGTCCTTGTTTACTTGAACAACATTCTTATCTTCACCGAAACAAAAGAGGAACATGTCAACCTTGTCAGAGCAGTTTTAAAGAAACTGCGAGCCGCCCACCTATATGCCAAACTCTCAAAATGCGAATTCCACCAGGAAAGCATAGACTACTTAGGTTATCGCATATCCCCCCAGGGCATTGAAATGGACCCAGAGAAGGTCAGAGCAGTAGTAGATTGGGCACCACCCCGCACAAGAAAGCAACTACAAAGTTTCCTAGGCTTTGCAAACTTTTACCGCCAATTCATCCCCTCATTTGCCCAGATAGCCTTGCCTCTCACTAACTTACTAAAAATGAAGGGAGCATCCTCAGTAAAACCTAGCCAGCCACTAACATGGACAATGGAGTGCCAAGCAGCGTTTGAGAGACTAAAGAGACTTTTTTCTGCCGAACCAGTACTAAGACACCCAGACATGGACAAGCCCTTTGTAATACAGGTAGATGCAAGTGATGTGGCAGTGGGGGCTGTTCTATTACAAGAAAACGATGATGGAGTATTGCAATCCTGTGCATATACATCCAAGAAACTCACGGAAACAGAACAGCGCTGGCCCGTATGGGAGAAGAAGGCATACGGGATACGTGGCAACAGTTCCTGGAAGGCAACAAAATCCCCTTCCAGGTGTGGACTGATCACAAAAATTTGGAAGCCCTGAAAACACCCAGGAAACTCAATCCCAAACAAGCCCGCATGCCCCAATATAACAGCGCGCGAGCCACAGACTCTAAACCAATGATGGCAGAGTCACAACTGGCAGCACCAGTACCCACAAGAACCCAAGCTAAATTAAAACCACAACTGGACAGCCAAACTGGAATTGAATTCCCAAAAAGTTTGGAAACAGATGAATGGTTCCAGAAAAACAAAAATGTGTGCACAATGAGAGACGGGTTGCCTTGGGCAGGGGAAAAGTTATATATACCAACAACCCATCTCCATCCAGCCGGCAGTAAGGAAAAGGGGGTGGGAATGCAATGCCTGAGACTGTCACTGAAAGAGGGGGGTGATTGTGTGGGGCTACTGGGGAACCCTTTAAAACCTTGAATGGGAGAGCTTGGACCCCAAGTCCTGTCTAGAATGCCTGCAACCATTTTCTCTTAATAAAGGATGCCTGTTGGAAGAATTATTCCAAGAGTTCTGTCTTCTTAAGATGCAAAGTGGGATGGGTCCTTACAGTCTGCACATATACGTATTTCCCCATTAGCCTTTAGAGGCGTTACTATGAAGGTTTTCCATGGACTAGAATCCACAGGTTCTAGAATGCCCTGCTGGAGCAATTTGTCCAGCTCAGCATCAATCTTACCTTTGAGGGCAAAAGGTACCCTCCTAGGCTTAACCCTGATGGTTGGGTCTAACCGTAGCAAAATGGGAGGCCCCTTATAGGATCTTAGCTCTGAACTAAACACATCTGCAAACTCCTTGCAAACCTTTGCAAGGCCCAGCGTTTGCAAGCTGTGCAGCCCAATTACCTGGATTCCCGGAGCCTCGAACCAATTGAGTCCAATAAGACTCGTACATTCACCCCTCCCAACAACCACCACATCTAGGGAACCTTCAAAATCCTTATACTGTACCCTAAGGGTGGCGTCCCCTTAACACACACCATAGAATTTTGAAAATCAGTGAGTATTAGATTCGATGGCCTGAGTTTAACTCGAAGACCACTACTGCTGCAAATCCTTTTAAAGGTATTAATTGAAATAATGGAAAGAGCGGATCCTGTGTCCAATTCCATCAGTAAGGGAACCCCTTGCAACCTTACGTTAATGGAAAGTTTCTTCTTAAGGGGCTTGTTCCTGTTTTTAGAATGCTCCTGCGCGATGCGCAGAAATTTACCCTGTGTTGGCATGGGGGCCCTGGTACCTTTCTGAAGCAATTCTTCCCAAGGTTAAATCTTCTTGCGACCCAAATAGATTGATGCAATGTGGCCCTGCCTGCCACACGCCCTGCAAATGGCAGAGCGAAACCTGCAGTCAGTTTGCTTGTGGCATCCTCCGCACCCAAAGCATTGAAGAGATGCTGGGGCCTTGACCGGACGTCCCTTCTGCCTCCTCTCAGCTGGCTGGTGAAGTCTGTCAACCTCCTCTTCAGGATCCACTTCTAATCCTTCTCGAGCATCCTCTTGATGGACGGGTAGCTGTGACTGGAGGATTCCTGGTGAGGCACAAGGCCTTCACAGCCCCGCCTGCTGCTTCCTCAGCTACCACCTCTCGCAACACATCTTGGAAGGAGACATCTTCTTTTGCAAAGATCTTTTGTTGTAAGTCTCTGCTCCTTAAGCCACAGACAAAGTGATCTCGCAGCCTTTCTAAAGCAAGTCTGGCTGCTTGCTTTAAGGCCACAATAAAGTCTGCAGCAGATTCACCCGGCCTCTGGTCTCTCTGCTCGAATGCGTGCCTCTAAGCAATGATGGATAACTTTGGCTGGAAGTGTTCCTTCAACATTTTTTTCAAGTCAGCATATGTTACTGACTCCAGAGGTGCAGGTGCCTGCAATGTCAAAAGCTTCTTGTCCACAGGCACACAAAAGAGTTGCTACCTTCAGGACGTCTTCTCTAATCTGATTTATTCTGAAGTAGTTCTCCACCAATGCACCAAGTAGTTCTCCACCAATGATTTACTCTGAAGTAGTTCTCCACCAAGTAGTTCTCCACCAATAGGAATTCCATCTCTCTGGGTGGGAGACATCGAAATCAGTCAAGCGGCCAATCTTCGACATCGTAAAGTTTACAAACTTCACTATTCGCTTCCTCTGCAAGCTGCTGTTTGGGGAAAGGGTCCTTTAGCCGAGCTCAGCCCTCAGCGATGCTGTACTGGCAGGCTGGGACGCTGATTCAGATGCCATCTTCCCCTCTTCAGGACTTCCTGGGTAAGTCCTTAAATCTTTTGTTTCAGCTTGCAAAGGATCCCATCCTTGTTGCCAGTGTTAAGTCCTTTGTTCGCATGCGAATGATGAAGACACATGGCAATGATGAACAAACACTTTATTCTCCTTCTACAACAACCAAGCAAAACCACAAAGGCACGCAGGCCTTTTATATGGCCAGAAGCCCAGACAGTGTCAACCAATAGGAACAGAGTGTTTTTGCGCCTTGCACATGCACACAAGCCTGGTGCCGCTCTGTCTGGTCCCGGGCAGCTTTTGGAATGCCCGGGACCAATGCAACGTCCTGAGCCTGCTTTTGCAGGCTCAGGACACAACACTAAGTATATTTTTAAGCTTTTGGACTAGATGCTCTCAGATAACATACTGATCAAGAAACTAACTGGATCTAGAACAGGCCACTCCATCTCTGACCATGCTTTAATTCTACATAACCTCTCCAAATCATAAGCTTTGATCATTTCAGTTTTTGACTATAAAACAGTATATAAGTCTAAGTGTTATTGTTGTTGCTATGGATGATACAGTGTTACTTTCTCAGATTCTGATTGACCTAAGCGCTAATGCTTTGGCCAGCCATTAAGTTTCTGAAGCACTGGAAATTAACCATTATAAAACCAAAATGATGGTCTTTGTGAAACTGCCCAAAAAATAAATTTGGACTTAACCTGCTGAGTAGGTTAAATCATTTAAAAAAATAGGAATAATTATCTCATGCAAAATGTGCAGACAATATGCAGTTGAAAACACCCAGAAATCTACATTATTTCTCCAGTAAAGGAACCTTATTTATCCTAGCTGCATTCTGAGTGTGCCCTGCTAAAGTTAAAGCACAGCTGTTATTTCATGCTTAATTATAATTCTTTTGCTCCCCTAGAAAGAGTTCAGACCAAATTTCACTGAAACATATTTCAATTCCCTACTATGTCTCTTTGCCTCTGTTCTTTGTCATGAGCAGTACTGGGATTCAGCCAGTTCGCACCAGTTCGGCTGAATTGGTAGCTAATTTTTTGTTGCCCAGGCCCAGAATGGAATTCTGGAAGCACCATCCATACAGAGAACCGGTTGTTCACATATTTGAATACCACCACTAGTCATGAGGCTGGGAACAGTATGACTAAGACCAATGCCTTGTTTTACAATTTCATATTTGACTAAACTTACTTGAGGTCTGATTCTCACTGACAATTTTGTTATCCTGGCCTAAAGTAAAAGGTTAAAAGAATGAGTTCTTTGGATTAACCCAATTCTCAGCACATTTTATTAGCCCAATCCTACACATTTGGATATGAGTATATGAGTTTTAATCTGTACTGTTTTTGACTAGATATTTGGCTTGATAACAGAGTCCAATACCTAAAGCAATTAATAATTTAGAGAATGATAATGTAAGCCGTTCAGTTCCCTTGATGCCTTTTTCAGTTAAAAACATCAGGTGGCTTCTGAATGAGGTGTTATGACCAGTTTGACATGGTATAGTGGTATAGAATATTTATGGATGTTTGACTGGCAAAATCCTCATCTTGTTGAACACTTTACAAATTAATTTAAATTGTAAATTTAATTTACAACCTAACAGATTTTAAAACAGAATTGAAGATCAAATATATATATATAAAGGGGGTATCTACATTTTATTTTCACCATAACAATTGTTATACTTTTACTTTCTTGTCACAGCAGCCACTAGGAAAGCTGCCAAATTGAAAGAATTATGTAGGGGTTCACTAGAACAACTTACAAATAAGGTCAAGGATGTCCACTAAATCCATTTTTGTTCATTTTGGTTCTTGAGATACTGAATAAAGACAAAAGACAAAAGTTCAGAAAATTATGAGAATTAAAATTAAAAAACAAATATATAAATTAACTACATTTATGGATGATTTGGTGATAATTTTAGAAGATTTACTGTGGGAAAATTAAAGGTCTTTGGTCTGTAAATAGGTCTGAAGATTCAAAATCACAAGTCAAAAATATTAACAAAATATGATATTAGAATATCAAATAGAACTGATGAAGAAAATTGGTTTTAAGATTAAGAAAAAAGTAAAATACTTGTGTATTACTATGATAAATATAAAATATATGTTATTTCAAAATAATTATGTAATGATGTGAACTGGAATTAAGACAAAATTAAGATGGGAGAAATTAAAAATGCTTCATGTGATCTTGATTCTATGCTTCTGTTTATACAATCCAGGATTGTATTAGCTTTTTTGATTGCTGCTGCACACTGCTGGCTCATACTCAAGTGATCGTCTACTAGGACTCTGAAGTCCCTCTCACAGTTACTGTTTTTAAACCAGGTCTCACCCAATCTGTATTTGTACCTTTGGTTTTTCCTGCCTAAATGTAACACTTTTGTTTTCTCCACATTGAAACTCATTTTGTTGGATAGGGCCCATTGTTCAAGTTTGTCAAGATCTTTTTGGATCCTGAATTTGTCTTCTGGGGTGTTGGCTACTCTTGCCAGTTTGGTGGCATCTGCAAATTTGATGATTTCCCCTTCTATTCCCTCATCTAAGTCATTTATGAAGATATTGAAGAGTATTGGGCCTAAGACAGAATCTTGTGGTATCCCACTGCTTACTTCTCTCCATGTGGATGTAGTGCCATTGATGACTACTCATTGAGTACAGTTTGTTAGCCAGCTACAGATCCCTCTGGTAGTGATGTTGTCTACTCCACCTTTTCGTAGCTTACCAAGGAATAGGTTGTGGTCTACCTTGTCAAATGTCTTACTGAAATCTAAGTATACTACATCCATGATCTGTTTTTAACAAACCTATGCTGGCTACTACTTGGCTGGACCCAGTTAAAATATTATAGATGAGATTAGTGATGTTATGCATATAATAAATTTTTGTTCTGATAAAACACTGAGCTATTTTGAGTTTAATTCTATCAGATTGTGTAATGGTCTGTGGAAATGATCATGGGAGACAAAATTTCTTTTAAGATTCTGTTACTATAGCCTTACAACAAATGTATTGTTAGTATTTATGGTTTGTGCTTCTTGTGGGGATTACTATGAAGGGCTGATATCAACTTAGCAACACTGAAAGCATTTCTCTCCTCCCTTACAATTATTTTCCAGAAAACTCAGGACAATCCATTCTGAGGTGTTCACATGGTCTTTGCCATCTGTGAGCTTAGATACTTTTTCCATGAGAGTTGCGTAGGTTGTGGCTCTTCCTCCTGTCTCCCAAAATCATTCCCACAGACCATCACAGACCGCAATCAGCTCAGAACATTCTGTTTAGAACTTTTCAAGTAAACTGTTCTGTTCTTCAAACTAAAATTATTTTCTACTTTGTGTACACACTGATTTAGTTATTATTTAGCTTAAATCTTCTCACGTGATTTGCATTCCATTCAAAAGCTAAACAGATTCTTTTTATTTTGCCAGTTTTCAGCATCTGCCCATGATACAACTGCATCTGTGTTTCAGAATGGTAACAGAATAAAAGCGTTGGAAGAGATCTTGGCGGTCACATAGTCCAACCCTCTGTTCAAGCAGGAGACCCTATACCATTTCAGACAAATGGCTGTCCAGTCTCTTCTTAAAAGCCTCCAGTGATGAAACACCCACAACTTCTGAAGGCAAGCTGTTCCACTGGTTAATTCTTCTCACTGTCAAAAATTTCTCCTTAGTTCTAGATTGCTTCTCTCCTTGATTAGTTTCCACCCATTGTTTCTTGTCTTACCTTCTGGTGCTTTGGAAAATAGATTGACCCCCTCTTCTTTGTGGCAGCCTCTCAAATATTGGAACACTGCTATCATGTTATCGCAGCCTTCTTTTCACTAGAGTAGCCATACTAATTCCTGCAACCATCCTTCATATGTTTTAATCCCCAGATTCTTAATCACGTTTGTTACTCTTCTCTACACATTTTCCAGAGTCTCTATATATTTTATATAATATGGTGACCAAAACTGGATACAGTATTTCAAGTGTGGTCTTACTAAGGTTTTATAAAGAGATATTAATACTTCATGTGATCTTGATTCTGTCTCTCTGTTTATGTAACCTAGGATTGCATGGGCTTTTTTGGCTGCTGCTAGACACTGCTGGCTCATATTTAAGTGATTGTCCACTAGGACTCCAAGATCCCTTTCACAATTATTGCTTCTAAGCCAGGTTTTACCTAAACTGTACATGTACATTTGGGTTTTTTGCTGAAATGTAAAACCTTATTTTTCTCTACATTTAATTTTGTCAGATCCCAAAACTCCTCATCTGCTCTCTCCTTTCTTCTATTCTTTTGGTGCCTGCCATTCTTATTGGGGGGGGGCATGGGAGATTCATAGTGTTAACTTTCACTTTCTCCTTTCTTTGTCTGGCCTCCAGTTACAAGGAAATGAAAGCTTGAGATGCGCGCCTACTGTGCCAGTCAGTCATCCACCAGGCCACCTGTGGATTGACTGGATTTCAAATGGACTTATGACTTTGGTGGGAGGGAGCATATTGTTTGCTTAATTATATCGTTCACACAGATTTTGCGTTAAATTCCCTGCTATCACTAGTCCCTAATAAAAGTTTCCTGTTGAGACAATGCCTGTTTCAAGAGTTCTGCTTTCTTGGGTGATTAGTTGAAGTGGGTCTTGACAGAAGGGAAGATGTACATAATACTCAAGCCGGAGAAGTAAACTGCTGTACTCGGGGAGTTGCAACCAAATTCTTGATGGAGGAGTTCCAGTCGATGTAATGGGCTGAAGACCTCCTCAGCTTTGAAGCCAGTGAAAGCCTCTCCAGAGACCTGGAAGTGGCTGGACCATCTGGTGAAGAAGATCGAGCCAGATGGTCACTTGGAGTCAGAAAGAAGGAAAGATGACCTCCAAGGTCCCTTCCAACATTATTATTATTGTTATTATTGCCCCAAAAGTCACCTTAAGAGAAAAACTAAGAAGAAGAATCCAGACATGGACAAAGATGCAGAGATAGAAGAACCCAAATCGGGATCTATGGAAGCTGTAATGGAGTATGTGAAGAAAACCCTATATGAGTTTAAAATGCAAATGAAAGGGGGCCACGCCACCTGCTACAGGTGCCAGGGGCAGATCCCCAACCAGCAGAGGTGAAGCCGATCCCAGTCAGGGCAAAGTTTAATGGATACCCCAAAAGGCTGGGATATTTTCTGGTGCAGGTGTTCACCTACATGCAGATCAGAGGGAGAACCCTGCCCACAGGTGTCGAGAAGGTACACATGGTCATCTTAGCACTGGAAGGGGTGGCAGCAGATTGGATGGTGACTCTTTACAACTGCAATGCTTCCTAGCTGAGAAATTTCAACTGTTTTATGGTTGTGCTCTGAAGGTGTTTTGAGGACTGGCTGGTGGACAAGAAAGCTTGGGAGCTCATAAAGACCATGAAGCAAGGGAGAAGACCTATCGCTGAATACACTGAAGAATTCAGAGAACTGGCCAGCCACCTTCATTGGCCATAGGAGATCCTGGTGAGCTGTTTCCAGGACAGGATGAATGAGGAGCTGTATAATGTTTGGGGAACCCCAGGGCAACTTTACAACTAGTGCTTGCTAGCCGAGGAGGTGGAAATCGTCCAACGTAAGCATCTACACCACCCAGTGAGGCAAAGCTTTCAACTGCAACAAGAGAAGCGAGGAGACTCTGCATGAGCTGCTCCCCCCCCCCGCTCTGCCTCTCAGCACAGCATGTTTCAAGTGTGGAAAGGAGGGGCATTGCACCACTGATTGCTACAGCAAGACACCTGCTAAGAAAAGAGACCACCTGCCAGCTGGAAACTCCCCTCCATGACCCAGAGAAACCACAATGAAGGCTTCTGGTTTGTCACATGGCCGCCATGGATGGCTGGGAGATTTGCTTCTCTCCCCCATTCAATTTTGCATCACTGGGGGGCCCTGGAAAGGGCAGAAAGTCACCCCGAAGAGGCAACCAACAAGGAGGGGCTTTTGCTGGATCATGGGAGAGCAGCAACTCTCCCATGAGAGCTGGCGATCTCTCCAAATTGGCAGACAAAAGGACCAGCCATAGAAATATGGCTCATCCCTAAGCTGCTAATAGTCGAAGTCGCATTTACCATCTGGCAACTTTAAAGCAGCATGGAAGAGACTGGATGAAATCTGCCTCTCTTACTTCCTAATTACTTACATAAGCTACTAAAGTACTTTCCCCCCTGTCGTGAGGGAAGGGGGATTTTAGCCCTCCCTCCAGAAACAGTGGCGATTGACCATTCAGGGAAGTTTAAAATGTTGAAAAAATACTGAGGTCCTAATTGAAATTCTATTTCCTAAAATTGGTGGATTATAAGACTTGTAACTTTCTACTCTCTATTTTTTTCTCTGCTTTTTACTCTAACTGTTATTGAAGATTTGGAGTTTTCCCCCCCTTAAAATAGAGGAGGGGAACTGAAAGGATCCAACTAACTCTGAGATGACATCTGGTGGCTAAATTTGAGACTGTAACTTGCTATTCTTTAAGAGAGAGACTTGTTGATAGCTTTGAAAATAGATAAGATATAAAGCAACCTTAAAGCACCAGCTGCAAGAAACTCAGCTCAGCTCTTCACTTGGTGGACTTTCTAACTGTAAGTTTTTTTTAGTTTAATATACTACAATGGAAGAAGAACAGGAATGGATTTCTCCTACAGAGGAAGAACAGGAACAAATTCTTTGTATGTTAAAAGTGATTATCCAAACTCTCCATATAAGTCTGGATATGAAAACTCAAACTATGACTTCATCCAAAGAATCATCTATACAGAATTCTATAGAGAAAATGAAACAACCAAATGCTATGACAGAAGACTTAGATACTCAACAAATACAGACAATGGAAAACACAAAAAAGAAACTGACAATAGAGAACAAGGAAAGGACTTTTCTTATAAACCAGAAGGAATTTAAAGATTAAAAAAAACAGATGAAAGAGAAGATAAATACTTCGGGACAACTGCATCGAATTGGAAAAACAAAGAGATGTCCTGCTAAATCAGCTAGTCCTCTTAAGAAAACATCAACTGGACACTTTTATCAACATTAAACAATAGCCACAACAATACAACAAAATAATCTTTTTGATGATTTAAAAGCAAAGATACGAAAGATGACTTGGTAAAGAAAAAAAGCTAGAATAAGATTGAAAAGGATTGGGGTTTTGATTTACACATGAGATCTAAAATAGAATATATCCAAATGGATAGAATATGTATTCTGAACAAAAGATATTGTAACAATCTGAAATAAAGAAAATTTTGGTTATATAAAATCTAAAAATATAAATATTGAAATAAGAATATTATATTGTTTTATTAGTTTGTTAAGATAGATGGTAGAATTTATATATAAGGTGTGTATTTTAAATATTAGATTGTATGAGGAATTGTGATAAAGGAATTGTGCTTAATTAAAAATTTGGAAAAAACTATTAAACGTTAAATTAAAATATTAAGGGAAAATTAACTACCAGGTCACTGATTGGCTAAAAGTTTGAATGTTTAAAAATAACTAAGATTTGAATTTAAGATATTGTTATGAGTTGAGACAAAGGTTAAGTAAAACTTAGAAGTATAAATACTAAATAATTAAATTTGTATATTGGTTTGTGGTACAAATGCTGATGGTTTATTTTTTATTTTTTTATTTTTTGGAAAAGGAAGAAAGGAAGGAAGTAGAAGGAAGAAAAAAAATATTAGCCCCAAATATGAGATAGGAGACTTAGAAATTGGGGTCATTTAAAATTTGGAAATGATAAAGATTAAATGTTAAATTTAAATATCAATGGGAAATTAAAGTTAAGAAAAACTTACTAGGTTATTGTCTAAAAGATCAAATCAGTTAAGATATGTATAGACTGAAGATTATTGATGAATATTAGAAAAGTATTTTTTGTTTGATTGATAGAATAAGAACTGTCTGAATATGAGACAGTAGATATTATGGGGGTAAGAGAGGGAATTAGTTGTTGTAATACTTGAGATTTGTACTGATGATATTCAAATGTAATGGAATTATAGTGCTCAGCCACCACGCTACTTTTCAAATATGTAAATGTAATATTGGAAAATTAATAAAAAAACTTGGGGAAAAAAAAGAAACTGCCATAAAGTCCACGGAGGCTGTGGAGCTCCCTTGGGACTGCAGTCTGGTAGGTTGAGCTCTGGCCCTACGAGCCAGTGATCCTGGAGAAATGGAGGACAATGACAAAGATGACCCATTGGTGAGTGGGCCGATTGACCCCATAACAGTGCCCCTAGAACTGTCCATTCATGGCACTGGAAAGACAGTAAAACTAGCTGTCCTTTTGGACTCGGGGTGTACCCAATGCATGATGAGCCCAGAACTGGTGGGTAAGATGGGAATATGACTCAGGAGATTAAAGACTCCGATTACATTTTGCCAGCTGGATGGATCCATTGCAGGAGGGGTGCCTGCTAGTTTTGCCACCATACCCTTACACATCAACCTGGGGAACCACATAGAGACTTTGGCTTTCATTGTGGCTCCTGGAATGGAATGGCCATTAGTCCTGGGGTTGGCATGGTTAAAGAAATGGAATCCTGAACTTCTGGTTTGGTGTTTGATGAGATGGGTGGAAGAAGCCGGGGCTCTGGCTTCTTAGTCCAATTTCGTTCTGCCCAGTGACCCCAGGGGTTTGGAAAGTTGCCCTGGAGGGGCAATGAAGAAGGAGGGATGCCTCAGGAGTCCATACCAGACGGCAGTCAGTCCAGACAGGCTGAAGAAACCGTCTAAAAGGATGGAGGAAAGGCTGCCTGGTAAGCCCAGGCAACCCAAGTCATTGCCAGCTGGAAGAAAAGCGAGGAGCCACGGCACTCTGCTAAACAGCTGATTGTCAACAGCATGCTGAAACTGGGTGAACCTGCTCTTTTTCCTTTTCCTTTTGGACCTAAAAATGTTGATCCCCTGATTGGGAAGAGCTATAAAGTAAAGACCCCAGAAGGGCTAGGGGAGAAAAGAGTTAAAGGCAGTGAGCAACTACAGAAGGGGGAAGCATTTTAAGGAATATAAAAGAACTCTTAAAAACTGAACTTAGAAAGAAAGACTACTTAACTTATAGGATGTGGAAAAAATTTTTTAGGTATACTTCCAAGGGTAAATAACCTATAAAAAACTTTAAAAGAAAAACTTTGTAATAATCTTTTAAAACCAGATATTGACAAAACAGTGTACGAGGACATCTAGTGCTGAAAGAAGATACTGCAGTAACTCTAAATAATAAAAGAATCTGAAAGTGTTTGACCTTGAAACAACACCTGGTGTAAACAAAGTGCCTTTGTGTGAGTTTACAAATGAAAATACTTTCTACCATTATATTTGTTGACTCTGGATATAACCAAAACAAGAATTACTTGGAGACAACAGACGTTTTATATCTGAGACTCAACTGGAGGATTTTGATTTGGCCTAAAGTAGTTGACTCCTTCTTTTTGGCTGGATTTTAGCCTAAGATAGTTGGCTTTTTTTCTTTTTTTCTTTTTGCTTATTTTATTTTGTTTTTTCACCTTGAGATATTGGATTTAGCCTAAAGTAGTTGGCTCCTTTTACGGTTTGGATTTTAGCCTAAGACAGTTGGCTGGAAAAATGAATACATCAAATCTCACCAGACTTATGAAAAAGACTTCCTCTGCACCCTCTATTGGAACACCTAGCCCAACAACCCAGGGATCTATTGAAACAATGTTGCAGCATGAGAAAATAAGCACTGCTCAAAATGAGTTGCAGCTACATTAAAATTGATTCAAGAATCAATGCAAAAAAACTCATGAAGAGACAAAAAGTAACTATGATAAATTAAATGAACAAATCTCAGACATAAAGACACAATTTGAAGTCCACCATCAAATGATTGTCAAAAATGAACAAAGAATTCAGAAAATGGAAAATAAATCAGATGATATTGACAAAATTAGAAATACTAATGGAAAAAATGAAAAATTAGAACAAGCAAACCAAAATCTAGAAGAAGCACTGGTGATTTTAGAAATGGAGAAATCAGAACACTACTTAAGATTTCAAAATATTCCTGAAGACAGAGAAGAAAATATAGCAGTTGTGATTATTGATCTCCTGGCAGAGGCCTTGAAAGCAGACAGAGCAGAGATGCAAATGGATATAGATGAAATATTTTGAATGAATTCGAGCTATGCAAGGAAATACAAACTATCCAGATAAGTGCATGTGAGATTCATAAAGAAAACAATAAGAGATGAAATACTGAGAAAAGTTAGAGATGAGCCATTACAATACAAAAATAAAGAAATTGTGGTCTTAAAGCAGATACCCAAAAGAGTAAGAGATACTCAAAGTCAATATCATTTCTTAATTACAAAGCTGATTGCAAAAGGCAAAAATTTCAGATGGTTAATGCCAGAAGGGATTTTAATCAACTGGAATAATAAAAGAAAGCGATTGGATTCAGTTTGGAAAGCAGAAGACTGATGAAAAAAACGAGCATTCTTAGATGAAGGAGTGCAACATCGACAAGAGGAGAGGAAAGATCAGAAACAAATAGAAGAAGCAACTGAAGAAGCAATTATACAAACAAGAGAACAGAAAGAAAAATCTGATCAAGAGAGTGAAGGAATTGACAGAGAACAGAGGATCACGAGATCAACTAGACTTAAATATAAATAACTGAAACGGAGAAAGAAAATGGAATATTTTCAGTGAATATAAATGGTTACAGAAATTAAATATAGATATAATTTGTTTGCAAGAGACACATATAAAAACAATATTATAAACTGTTGGAATACCTCAAAATTGGGAAACTTTATCATGCATCAGTGCAACAGAAAAAAAGAGGTGTTGCTGTATATATTAAAGAGACAATAGATTCTAAAATGATTTATTCAGATGAAGAAGGAAGAATTGTGATGGTAGAAATATACTTACATCAAAAACAAACATTGTTAGTAGTAATCTATGCACCAAATAATAATCTCCATAGAAAAATAATAGAAATGGAGTACCAAAATATTTGTTTAGTAGGAGACTTTAATGCAATAATGGATGGGACATTAGACTATAAAAGTAGTAAAATAGGAAAAACTGGAAGAAAAAGATTACCTAAGACCTTTGTAAATATGACAGATGAAATTGGAGTACAAGATGTTTGGAGGGAAATTAATCCAGGAAAATTACAATATACATTTATTCAAAAAGTCAAAAATCCTGGTCCAGAATCGATATGATCTGGATGACATCTGAACGGAGGATAAATATGCAGGAAATTGAGATAGAACCAGGTACATGGGCAGACCATAACCCTTTAAAAGTGATGTGGAGAAGAATACAAAAAAAAAAAAAAAAAATCAAGATGGACTTTGAACCAAATCTATATTAAAAGAAAGAGAATTTATAGAACTAGCAAAAAAAAAAAAAAAGAAATGGAGTTTTTCTTCAAAGAAAAAAAGAAGAAGATACAATATTACAAAATGTATGGGATACAGCCAAAGCATATTTTAGAGGTATAGCTATAACATACATGGCAAAAAAAAAAAAAAAAAAAAACCCAGAAAAGACAGCAGTATGTACTATTAAAAGAAAAATTTGGAAAACTAGAATCAGAACTACAAATGAATCTGCAAAAGAAGATTTTGAAAAGAGAAATGGAATAAAAAAACACAAATTAAATCTGTTGGATTCAGAAAAATTGGCACAGCAAATAAAAAGAGCAAAAAAAGAGCAATTTTTTTTTGAAAATGCAAATAAACCAGGAAGATGGCTCGCTTATAAACTTAAAAAACAGAAGAAAAAAATGATAAATAATTTAGTAGATGAAAAAGGCTGCCTACAATTTAAAATTGAAGAAATAAAAAAGATAATTAAAGAATATTACAAGAAACTGTATGACATAGAAGAAATTCCAAGAGAGAGAGAACGATCCAATATCTGGAAGAAAATAACCTTCCAAAAATTCCAGAAACCTGTAAGATTGTGTTAGAGGAAAAAATAACAATGATGGAAATAACAGAGGCCATAAAAAAACAAAAAAAAACAAGAAAACACTGGGGCCAGATGGACTACTGGCGGAGTATATAAAACTTTACAAGATATATAGCAAAGCAATATAAAAATTTATAAGATATACTAAGTGAACCACTGAAAGACATTTGCAATGAACTTTTGTTGGAGGCTAAACTCCCAAATACATGGATAGAAGCAAATATTACCTTAATACTAAAAGAAGACTCAGATTTGACACAGATAAAAAATTATAGACCGATATCGTTACTGAATGTGGATTATAAAATTTTCAATAATGGCAGAGAGACTGTAAAGTTACTTAACTGAATTTATACATTCAGACCAAAATGTTTTTTTGTCAAAGTGACAAGTTAAAAATAATTTAAGAGTGATAGTGGACATATTAGAATATTATGAATAACATCCAGGGAAACAACTGGCACTAATATTTCTAGATGCCCAAAAGACATTTGATAATGTTTCCTGGCAATTTATGATTCAGCAATTACAAATAATGGACTTTGACAGAACTTTATAAACATGATAAAAACAAGATACAATAAACAAACAGTGAAAGTGATTGTGAATGGAGACTATATTGAGAACTTTGAGATAAGAAAATGCACAAGGCAAGGATGTCCATTATCGCCATTGTTATTTATTTTTACTCTGGAAGTTTTAAATAGAAATATTAGACAAGATATAGAAATTAAAGAGCTAGAAATGAAAGGGAAACATATAAATTACAAGCATTTGCTGATGATTTGGTATTTATTTTAGAAGAACCTTTGGAGATGATTCCTAAACTATTGGGAAAGATAGAACAATATGGAGAAATGGGAGGACTGAAAATAAACAGAGAAAAAACCAAAGTAATAGTTAAAAACCTTACAGATAAACAAACAAACAAAAAAATGTTGGAAAAAACAGAATTGCAGATAGTTTAAAAGGTCAAATATCTGGGAATACATTTAACAGCAAGATGTTCAATGATAAAAAAAGATAATTACACAAAACTATTCAATCAAATAAAACTGAACCTGGAAAAATGGAAAAAACTTGCAATTGTCAATATTAGGAAGAATTGGTACTGTGAAAATGAACATACTACCGAAAATCTTATTCTTATTTCAAACAATACCTATAAAACTTGAGAAAAAATTCTTTGAAGACTTAAATTCACTAATTTTGAAATTTATTTGGTAAGGAAAGAAAGCTAGAATTAAGATGAAAATATTACAAGATGCCAAGGAAAATGGAGGACTTGGTCTGGTGGAGTGGGTTTTATATTATCAAGCATCTGTATTAACATGGGTAAAAGAATGGATAATTCTTAGAAATAAAGGGCTGTTATATCTGGAGGGGCATGATTTACAGTTGGGGTGGCATGCTTTTTTATGGTACAGGAAAAATAAAGTTCATAAATATTTCCAAAATCATTATATAAGAAATGCATTATTAACAACATGGGAAAAATAAAATGTAAAATATATTTGAAAATTCCAGGGTGGTTGTCCACAATGGAAGCATTTGTACACCCAAACTTTGAAAAAATCTGAACATAGATATTCTAAACTCTGAAGGGAATTTAAAATCTAAACAAAAAATGGAAAATCGGGGTATCAATGTATCATGGTAGGCACATTTACAAATGCAAGCTAGTTATGATAAAGATGTTAAATTGTATAGATTTTACAAGGAACAAACTGTGTTTGATAACTTCTGATAAGAAACTAATTAAGAAAATGTATAATTTTTGTATTAACTTTGAAAATGGAAAGTGAACAAGTTAAAAAAAAATAAGATGGGCTAAAAAAATTGAACATAATATAGAATTAGAAAAATGGCAAAGTTTATGGGAAAGAAATTACAAACTGACAATGTTAACTTCCTACAAAGAAAATTTATATAAAATATTCTATAGATGGCACTTGCCACCAGCAAGATTAGAAAAAATGTTTAAAAACCTGTCAGATAGATGTTGGAAATGTAAAGATAAGTCAGACACATCATGTTTGGTGGACATGTGACAAATTAAAGAGTTATTGGAAAAAGATACATACCTGGCTCAAAAAGATGTTGGGAGAACATGTTGATCAGACATGTCAAACACAAGGCCTGGGGCCCGGATGCAGCCCGCAAAGTGGTTTCATGTGGCCCGCGAAGCCATCCTGGAAACAGTGAGGGAACAGCTCCTGCTGCCTTGGTCCTGGCCCAGGCCAGCCAGGAGCCAATGTACAATTTTTGTGGTGGCCATCTATGCTGAAACGCATTCAGTCTTAGCTCCACAAGGCCATCTAGAAACAGCGAGGAACCAGTCCCTTCTGTGTTGGCCCCATCCCCTGGGTGCATGCTGGGGAGGTGTCACCCTTTGTGAGGAATGAAGAAATGGACCATGCTTTGGCGCTTGCCCTGGTCCCACCCCCTTCTGCCAGAGACCCTCAGATTTGTCCCACTCCTCCCAGGCCCCCATAGGCACCCCTGACACGAACGATGTAGAGCTGGTCATGCCCACCCAGTAGGCCACACCCACTCCATCCATGCCCATCCACTAGGCCACACCCATTCTGCCCACCCACCCCCGCCCCTCTGAGGGCAACCACAATGCTGATGCGGCCCTCAATGAAATTGAGTTTGACACCCTGATGTAGATTTTAAACCTGAACTTTTTTATTAGGTATAATGCCAGAAAAGACTAACAAACAAAGCTTATATTTGATTTTGCATGTCACAACAGCGGCAAGAATTATATTTACACAATACTGGAAAAATGAAGGAAAACCATCAGATGAAGAAATAATAAAAAAATACTAGAATGCGCAGAGATGGACAGACTGACTATGAGACTGAAAGAAAAAGAAGAAACGAAATATTATCAAACTTGGACTTATTTTATCAATGGCTAGAGGAAAGATTAAAGGATAAGGAATTAAATATGTATTAGCGAATGTAAGCTCAGACAGCACATTGGTTGAAAAATTATTACTGTGTCAGAATCCAATTATATTTCATCTTTAATTATCAAACATAGAAAACCCCAATTCTGCCTTCTCTGGATTCTGCCATAAGAGGGAGAGAAGGGGGAGAACAAAGGGGCTTTATGGCCCTCACTTCCTTCAGTATACTTCTAAGAAACTGAATGTGTTTATTGCAACCTCAAAGAGTTTGAACTAGTTAGCACCAAAGAATCTTACCATAACAAAGGGGCTATTTACCTTTCATGTAGTTTATCTGAAGTCTCCATCCAGACGGAAGAAAGGAAGAAAGGGGTGGAATTGTGATGCCTGTAACTATCACTGGAAGGGGGGGTGATTGGGTGGGACTACTGGGGAACCCCTTAAAACCTTGAATGGGAGAGCTTGGACCCCAAGTCCTGTCTAGCATGCCTGCAACCACTTCTTCTTAATAAAGGATTCCTGTTGGAAAAATTATTCCAAGAGTTCTGTCTTCTTAAGATGCAAAGTGGGGTGGGTCCTTACATACTGAATGTATGGGGAAAAAAACTAATAGAAATTTGTACAGGTAAAGAAATGGAATCCTGTGGTTAATTGGAGGGAGGGGCAGCTCAAATTTGCAGAGGAGGAAATCCTACCCATAGCTAAAGAAACTGGGGGGAGATATGGATTACGTCGCAAATTTGTCTCTGCCCTTAATGAGTCAGAGCTGCAAAGCCTTCCAATGAAATACCGAGATTTAGCTGAGACGTTCAGTGAACAGCAGATGGATGAATTCCTCCCTCATCACCCCACAGACTGTGGTATTGAAATCATCCCAAATTGCCAAAACCAAAAATGTATTCAATGGCCCCTAGATAACTGAATGAATTGGAAAAGTTTATAAGGAAAAGCTTACAAAGGGGTTTTGGTTTATTTGGATGATATCCTTATCTACGCTGAAATGAAAGATAAACACATCAAACTGGTCAGAGCTGTTTTGAAAAAAATACGTTCTGCAAAGTTGTTCACCAAATTATCTAAATGTGAGTTCCACAAAGAGTGTATTGATTACTTGGGGTATTGCATATCTCATGAGGAGATAGAGATGGACCCAGGTAAAGTGAAGGCAGTGATGGATTGGGCTACCCCAAGAACCAGGAAACAACTTCAAAGTTTTCTGGGGTCTGCCAATTTCTGTAGACAATTTATTCCATCATTTACATAGATCACCCTCCCTATCACTAATCTGTTAAAGACCAAAGGGGGGGATAAACCGAAACCTAGCCAGCCACTAAAACAGAATGTCAAGCAGCATTTGAAGCAGCATTTCTCCATGGAGCCAGTCCTGAAGCATCCAGACCCAGACCAGCAATTCATCATCCAAGCTGATGCCAGTGATGTGGCTGTGGGAGCTGTACTCTTACAAAGGAATAAGGAAGGAAGGTTACAGCCTTGTGCATACACCTCTAAGAAACTGTCAGACACTGAACAGAGATGGGCAGTTTGGGGGAAAAAAGCCTACGCAGTATGATGGGCTTTACTAACCAGGAGGCATTTTGTTGAGGGGCATAAAATACCATTCCAGGTATGAACCGATCATAAAAACCTATATGCTATGAAAACACCCAGGAAACTTTCTCCAAAACAAGCAAGGTAGTCGCAACATTTTCACAGATTTAATTTCATGATCCATTACTTTCCAGGCGGAAAGAACTTTTTAGCTGATGCCTTATCAAGACTACCTTTAATTAATGCGGTGCCACCACTGCACATATTTTAATGCATGTTTACCCTGCCTTTAAATGTGGGACGAAAATTTACAGAAAGTTAGTAAATAATAAATAAGAACAGGCTGCTTTCATTTGAACCATAGATTATAGTGGGGACCTGGAGGGATTTTCTTTCAGTGAAGATGAAAGAAAGTATATGAAAGAGAGGGAATAAAAAGCAAAGCAGAAAGGAATAAGAAGAGTGAGAAATGGCATGGAAGTTATAGGTTTCATGGATCAGAAATAAACAAAACAATTAAATCAATTTTAAGAGAATAAATGGCAACAAATGGAAGATTCAAACTAGTCTTAAGGGAATAAAAGGAAATAAATGGAAGTATTAAACCACTTTAAACAATAAATGGAAGAATTAAAGCAGTTTATAAAAATAAATAAATATCAGCAAACACGAATGCTTTAACCAAATTTTTGTAGCCCAGATGTGATAGCCTCCTCAGAGATTACATGCATATTTGTGCATATTTGTGCATATTTGTGCACAAAATGTTGGTTTCAAATAATTTTATTGTGCAATAAATGAATGAATAAATGAAGCAACGTTGATCAACCTCCCCGACCCTCCCATTTGCTAACAAAGTTAATAGCACGTGGGAGTCCACCCACCCTCTGCTATCAGGTTGGCTTCTCTTAACCTACCTAACCCGCAGTCAAAAGCTGCAGTGGCTCCTCCTCCTCCTCCTTTCCCCTTCCCTGCCTCAACCAGGAGGAGGTAGGCAGCGCTTGGCACTGGAGCCTTGGCTAAACTGATGGCTCTACTTCGCTGGAAGCAAAAGCACGGTAAAATAAGTGGGCTCGACCTCTCTAGGCACCAGGCTCCATGGCAGTGTAGATCCAGCCCCTTCTCTGGCCTCGGGGGTCTCTTGCTGAAGAGAGAGAGAGAAGCGGTGGAGAGGCGACCGGCTTGCTTATGGGAAGAGGACGGATGGACGGCAGGCAGCCAGCCCGGCTCGCCTGGGCTGTTGAGTGTTGCCTGCAACATTCAGAAAGCTCTTCTTCCCCCACACGCGCCGCTTCTCCTTACTCCCTGAGCGGCTGAGGATGCGAGACTCACGCCTGGTGGACTGTCTGGCTCCGGTTTCCTTGTTTGCCACGACCTCTTGCCCCAGCCCGCCGTGCCAGCTGCTGGGCTGGGCAGGGGGTTGCTGAACCCTTTGCATGGGGTGGCCACCACCGCCTCCAGCCTCGGTCCATCTCTCTGCTGCTGTGCCTGCTGCCGGGAAAAATGCCCCAGCAGGAGCTGCCTTTGCCCAAAGGCTGGGAGGAAGCTCGCGACTACGACATCAACCATGCCACCAAAACCACCAGCTGGGTTGACCCGCAGGACAGGTGAGGAAGGATGGACCGGAGTAGGCCGAGCCAGTCAGCTGGGGTGGATCCTGCGCTCTAAGGGCAACAGGTGCCTGGAGCAGGTTGTGCCTTGATAGGGATAGGAATGGAAGAACTTGGCCACAGAAAGTACGTGGGCCCGGGAATGTGTGTGCATGTTTGTCTGCTCGTCAGGTCACTTTCTCCCTCCCCCTAGTATTGTTCCTGGCAGGCAGGATGGTTTGAGAGCAATCTCTGAAGATTTGGGCCAGTATTAGGTAGGCAGAGAGGGCATGGGGTGGGCTGCATGAGGGGAAGCCGGCTGCATATTTTGGCCTCAGCCTTCCCCAGTGGCCCCCGGCTTGTCCGCTGCGATCAGTGGCAGGCAGAGAGGGCACGGGGCAAGCTGCACGACGGGAGGCCGGCTGCAAAATTATGAGAAGTGCCGGTGGCCGCGGGGTGTTTTTTAGCCACTGGGCCGGCTGTGAAATTGCAGGAAATGTGGGCAGGGTGTTCTGGGGCCGCTGGGATGTCCGGTGGCCAAGCAGAGGAAGCTCAGCAGCAGGCCAGAGATGAAACTTACTGCTTTTGCTTGTTCTCTCTTTTGCTTTCTGCTGCTTGTTCTTTCTCACTTTCTGCCGCTTGTTCTCTGTCTCGCTTTCTGCCACGTGCTCCGAAACCGAAACTTCCTTAGTTTATATAGAAAAAAGTTGCACATGCGCAAAGAGGAGGGAAGCAGGAATGGCTCTGCGTGCCACCTGTGGCATGCGTGGCATAGGTTCGCCACCACGGGTCTATTCTATTGGCTTTCAAAAGCCAATAGAATAAGAGGGAGTAGCACAGCTAAGGAAAAGGGGGGGAAATGGTGGACTGCATTGTTTGGTGACCCCCGTGAAATGGTCGTTCTACCCCAAATGGGGTCACAACCCACATGTTGAGAACCGCTGTCTTACAACAATGCAATACATTCCAGTACTGGGTTTACTCCTTTTCAAATTGTCAATGGCCAAACTTTTGTGGCCATACTAAGAACTCCCTGTCAAGGAACACGAAATCCCCTCGTTAAAAGACTGGATTAAGCAATTGCTAAATACCATAAAGCTTTTGATGAGGCCAGATAGACTTACGAACTCCAAGTGGACAAAAAGAGGATGGAGCAAAAGCCCTACAATGTCAGCAAATTCATATTTCTCTCTATTAAATACTTAAAATTGTTACAACTCTCAAAGAACTTAAGCCCTAAATACATTGGACCTTTTACAATTACTTGCATCATCAACCCAGTAACAGTCGAGTTAGACCTCCAAAAAGTCTATGGAAAATCCACCCTGTGTTCCACTGCAGCCTGCTTAAACCAGAGGTCACTTCTGCTCTCAGACCCCCTGCTCTGCCATTACCTACACCCATTATGGTTGAGGGTGAATAACATTTTGAGATTAAAGACATTCTAGACTCTAGAACCCATCATGGAGTGACTCAATACCTAGTCTCATGGAAAAACCTCCCAGCATCCCAAAATGAATGGGTGTATAAGAAGCATGTTAAAGCCCCTAGATCAGTGGTTCTCAACCTGTGGGTCAGGACCCCATTTGGGGTAGAATGACCATTTCACGGGGGTCACCAAACAACACAGTCCACCATTTTTCCCCCTTTTCCTACTACTCCCTTTTATTCTATTGGCTTTTGAAAGCCAATAGAATAGACTCTCTTGAATAGAGTCTAATTCTATTGGCTTTCAAAAGCTAATAGGAATTGTCCAGGCTGTCTCTGCCCGGCTGAGCCCGCCAAAAATCCCATTCTGCAAATGGTGCTGCACCAATTGAGTAGTCCTCGACTTACGACCGATTGAGTAGTCCTCGACTTACGACCGGTTGAGGGTCGCGGCATTAAAAAGGTTGAGAACCACTGCCCTAGATTGTTGCAACATTTTCACTCTGTATATGCAGATAAACCTAATTGATTTGTTTGATGTTTTCCCCCTCCCTGTTTTGTCTTTCAGGTGCATTTCCCATTTTTTTAGAGAGCCATATGTCAGACCCCAAAACTCCTCATCTACTCTCTCCTTTCTTCTATCCTTTTGGGGCCTGCCATTCTTATTGGGGGGAGGGAGTGCATTACTTTTGAGTATGGAATGTTTCTCCTTATCTAGGAGACAGTTACAAGGAAACAAAAGCTGGAGAAGACCTTGAGATGCATGCCTACATACCAGTCAGCTGTTCACCAGGCCACCTGTGGAGGCTGGATTTCAAACAGATATTATGACTTTGGTGGGAGGGGGCATATTGCCTGCTTAATTATATCATTCATGTGGGCTTTTCTTCAGATCTCACCTTAAATTCCCTGCTATCACTAGTCCCTAATAAAAGTTTCCTTTTGAGACAATGCCTTTTCAAGAGTTCTGCTTTCTTGAATGATTAGTTGAAGTGGGTCCTGACATTTATTTTGTTGGATAGTGATCAGTGTTCAAGTCTGTCAAGATCCATCTGGATATTGAGCCTATCATCTGGGGTGTTGGCTATTCCTGCCAACTTAGCATCGTCTGTGAATTTGATGAGTTCTCTTTCTATTCCCTGAATGCATGTTGCTCATTGTTTCATGGTGCAGAGAAGGAAATCCTAAATTATAGAATTATAAAACAATGTTCAGTTGCATGTTAAAAATATCTTAACAGAGACAGCAATTCGGAAGAGTAGCAAGGTTTGTGATTAAATGAATGCTAGACATTTACAATATTTATATTTGGATTCCTGCACTGAACAGAGAACTGGACTCAGTAGCCTAAATGTAGTATTCACAAAACAAATGTTAAATATGATTCCAGGGATAGTGAAAGATATCCAGCTTCCATTCTCCTCTCTTACTTTGTCCTGATATATCTGTGATAAATCATACAAATGTATATTTCATGTTGTTAAAGGAATATTACTCTTAAGCATGACTCCTCCCAATGGAAAGAATATTAACATTCACGTGTACTTGGTTGTGCCTTTACCAATCTATTCTATAAGTATACCTGGGAAGATCCTGGAAAAGATAATAAAAAAACAGATCTGCAAACAACTAGAAGCAAACAGTTATAATTAATAGTCAGCATGGGTTTGTTAAAAACAGATCATGCCAAACCAATCTTATTTCATTGTTTGATAAGGTGACTAAATTAGTAGACCAATGAAATGCTGTGGATGTAGTATACCTAGATTTCAGTAAGGCATTTGACAAAGTACACCATAACCTACTTCTTACCAAGAAGCTAGAAAAAGGTGGAATAGATAACATCACCACCAGATGGATTTGTAGCTGGTTGACAAACCATACACAATGAGTAGTCCTCAGTGGTACTACATCCATATGTAGAGAAGTAAGCAGTGGGGTACCACAAAGCTCTGTCCTAGGCCCAATACTCTTCAATATCTTCATAAATGACCTAGATGAGGGAATAGAAAGGGAACTCATCAGATTTGCAGATGACGCTAACTATCAGGAACAGCCAACAACCAGAACACAAGGTCAGATCCAAAAAGATTTTAACAAACTTGAACAATGGGCCCTATCCAACAGAATGAAAGTTTTACACTTAGCCAGGAAAAATCAAAGGTATAAATACAGATTAAGTGAGATCTGGTTCAAAAACAGTAACTGTGAGAGGGACCTTGGAGTCCGAGTGGATGATCACTTGAGTATGAGCCAGAAGCAGCAGCCCAAAAAAGCTAATACAATCCTGGGTAGAATAGAATCAAGATCACGCAAAGTATTAGTATAAAACCCAAGTAAGACCACACCCGGAATACTGCAACCAATTTTGGTCACCATACTATAAAAAAGATGTTGAGATTGGAAAAATCTCAGAGAAGAACAGCTAAGATGTCAAAGGCCTGAAGACTAAAACATATGAAGAACAGCTGTGTTTGGAGTTGTTCCTGTGGCATGAACTTTGACATGTGGTTCATTGTGTCCTTTTAGTATTCTGATGGTGGTGGGTTAATTCTATTATATCCTAAAGGCCCTGTGGCTGTGGCTGATGGCTGATAGCTATGTCCTGTGTTGGATGGCTGAGGGGATGGGTGAGGGGTTGTTAGTTCTAGGGATCTTTGTTTTTTTAATCCCATCAGCTCCAGCCTTCTTGCTCCCAACCTTTCTGAATAGGATTATCAAATCTGCATTTCTACGGACCTGGTTTCTACTTGGGGCAGAGAGACTTGAGCTTGATTTTCTTTGGAATATAATATTCTATCCGTTTTAATATCCCCCAAAATATAATAATGATAATAATAATAATAAAAACAACAACAACAACAACAACAACCCCCAGTGAGGCACTACCTTGATGTGGTTGTGGGGCTTGTGTACTCTGAGGAAGATGAGAGCTATGCCAAGGTTCAACCATACTGGACAGGTCTCATCAGAGGAGTCAGACAAAGAGTATCTCTCCCATAAAAAATATGGTGAGACGTAAATTTCAGAATGCCATACCGGCTCGGACATCGCCCGGGTTAACAAGGTCCGCACTAGATATTGGAGTTCCTGGATATCTGGTGAAAAATGGGTTACAGGACTCAGGACTGTTGGCTGAGCAACCAGGGCCAGCAGCTGCAGAACTACTGGAAGAAAAGGTGTTTACCCGTCGCAGATACACAGTGATGGAAAACAAAGAAATAATGATCTGTTACTACAGATCAAGTCCAACAAGACGAGGATATCTAAAACGAATGCACCAATTCTGGAAAGAACAACATCCAGAATCAGAAATAACAGAACAGAGACTAGCAGATCAACGCCGATTTATAACACGAAATAAAGTATTTACAGAAACAGAATTGGACGAACTGCAAAGGTTTACCCAGGGCAAAGAAATCAAAGCCTTACCAGAAGTAATTCAGAATGTAGAGGCAAACCAGGGGGAGTTGGCAGTGAAGGAATCCAGCAGAGATATACAACTGTTCTCATTTGGAAACCAGGCACCTCTTCCTCAGGAAGAACAAAACCCTCTAACTAAAGAAATAAAAGAATTGAAACAAAGAATAACTGAGCATCTAGAACAGCACAAAAACAACAGAATAAGGCTGCCTGCATTGAAGCTTGTTCCAAAGAAACAGCTAGCACAAGCATTAAAAGATGCAAATACTGCAATATCAAGTATAAGCACCAATTCACTGCAAGAAACAAACCAACTAATGTACAGCACAGCTGCAGTTATAACAGAATACCTGGGATGCAAAATCAACAAAGAAGAAAAACAAACAAACAGTGCACCAGAAAAATGGAAGGTTAGACTAGAAAATAAGATCAGCAAGTTAAGATCACATGCAAGCAAGCTAGAACAGATGAAAGAAAAGAAGCTGAAGAACAAGAAGACCAAAGAATACCTAATCAAGAAATACCACTTAGAAACAAGGAAGATCAAGGAAGCACTGGAAATAATAAAGCAACAAATAACAGCTATAGCCAGGAAAATCAGTAGATATGAAGCTCGAATTGCAAACTATAGGCAGAACCTCCAATTTCAATCCAATCAGAAACGTTTCTACCAATCCATCAATGGAGAAACTGCAATGAATCAGTCAGTACCTGACAAAGAAGAAACAGTGCAGTTCTGGAAGCAGATATGGGATAACCCAAAGAAATACAACAAGGATGCAGCTTGGTTAAAAGAGGTGGATGCAAATAAAACAGAAGTTGAAATAAAAGAACTAGTAATAACAACAAAAATGGTAGAAAAAAGAGCAAAGAAAATCAAAAATTGGTCAGCACCAGGTGAAGATGAACTGCATGGGTTTTGGTTGAAACATCTAACTGTTATACACCCACTCATTGCCAAGCAATTCAACAATATCAGAATCCAATTATATTTCATCTTTAATTATCAAATATAGAAACTCCCAATTCTGCCTTCTTTGGATTCTGCCATAAGAGGGAGAGAAGGGGGAGAACAAAGGGGCTTTATGGCCCTCACTTCCTTCAGTACACTTCAAAGAGCTGAATGCTGAATGTGTGTTTATTGTAACCTCAAAGCGTTAGCATACCAAAGAAGGGTATTTGCCTTTCATGTAGTTATCTGAAGTCTCCATCCAGACGGAAGAAAGAAGAAAGGGGGGTGGAATTGTGATACTTGAAACTATCACTGGAAGGGGGGTTGATTGGGTGGGACTACTGGGGAACCCCTTAAAACCTTGAATGGGAGAGCTTGAACCCCAAGTCCTGTCCAGCATGCCTGCAACCATTTTCTCTTAATAAAGGATTCCTGTTGGAAGAATTATTCCAAGAGGTTCTGTCTTCTTAAGATGCAAAGTGGGGTGGGTCCTTACATTAGACAGGACTTGCAAAATTAATCCACCTGGAAGGGAGACCCTTGCCGGGGGATTTTGCAAAAATTTACCATGTCAGACAATGGAGCAAGAGAGGGGGAAAAACTCCCTGGAAAGAGAGCCGCTGACCCAGTTGGAACCTTGCCAGATGTTGGGATCCGAGAGGTCAGATTCCTCAGGAGAAGAAGTGGTGGAGACACAGGACCACAAGCCTCGCTGGTCGATGGGCGTTGGAAAGAAAAGTGAGTGGGGAAAGGAATCAAGAAAGGTGACCCTGAGACGGGGGACCAAGCAACCAGAATGGAAGCAGGAGATGGAGAAATCCTGCACGCAAGTGAAGAGGGAGGAAGCTGGGCACCGTACTCAGACTGGATCCTAGAGAAAGCTATTGACCTGATGAAGAGAACTCTCAGCTCCCTAGGAGAGGAGAAAACTGAGCCCTACGGTCGCCCCAGTTCCTGGAGCCACAAAGGGAGAGACACCAAGGGGGACGTGGAACCTGCAACCCCAGGGACATCTACTGATCCAGGAGCCCCCACCCCCTACCGGACCACATATGGCAATCTGGACGGAAGACACTACCACCCACAACGGAGGCACCGATCCTTTCCAAGACGTCCACCGTTGGAGGTGAAATTCAAAGGGGAGCCAACACGCTTGGGGTTTTTCCTAACCCAAGTCCTCAGCTACATGGAGGATATGGGCAGGACATTCCCAGCGACAAAGCCCGCATCCGGATCGTGCAATCTGCCCTGGATGGACCAGCTGCGGATTGGGTAGTGAACTTGCATGACTCCAATGCCCCAGAACTCAGTAACTTCAACCGTTTCATGTCCTCTTTGAGAAGACGATTTGAAGACCCCTGGCTGATCGCAAAGCCCGTGAAAGAATAACAACGATGAGGCAAGGCAAACGCCCAGTGGCTGAGTATACACAAGAATTCCGGGCCATTGCCAGCAAACTGAATTGGCCAGAAGACATCCTCCTTGGCCATTTCAAAGATGGACTAAACTATGATCTATATATGATGCTTGCCTGCCCCGAGGGGACCCACATCGACTTGAGGAATGAAGCAGAGATCGACATATTGAAGAGGCACCGCCGAGGAAAACAATGGAGCCAAGAAGCAAATGGGATGTTTCAAGTGCGGAAGAGAATGGCATCGAGCTGTAGAATGCCGCTCAAAGGCCCCCCAGCACAACCCAGACAGATCCCCAATCAACAAACCCGGAAAGTATTCAGCTAAGCCAAAAGAAACAGCCATGAGAATGATGGAAATTGCAGAAACCCCCACCTCTGCTCACCAAGGGGAAAGAACTCCAGCCTACACCACAGGGACGGTGGATGCCTCAGATGACAGCTCGGAGGGCGAACCCCTGGTAAGTGGCTGCATCACACCCATCTTCAAAACAGTGACTATATTAATCCCCCCCATGCCCGAAGCTGTGAAGGTGAAAGCCTTAATAGACTCTGGCTGTACCCGCTGCCTCATTAGCCCAACACTAGTGGGGAATCTGGGCATCCTATCCAGGAGACTGGAACAACCAATCTCATTTGGCCAGTTAGATGGATCCATAGCAGGGGGGGTGCCAGCTACCCTAGCCACTTTGCCAATACATCTCTCCCTGGGCAACCATGAAGAGGACTTAATGTTTGTGGTGACCCCAGGTATGGAATGCCCAATGATTCTAGGGATGGAATGGTTGAAAAAATGGAACCCCTGGGTAAATTGGAGGACGACAGAAATCAAATTCACCAATTCCCCTACCCTCCCCAGAGTGAAGGGGACCACTATGGACTTTAAACCCAAGGAGGCTACCAGAATCAAGATAGAAAAAGCACCAGAGAGAGGAAAAGGGACTACCAGAAATACCAGAGGAATACAGAGACCTTGCTGAAGTTTTCAGTGAGGAGAGGGCGAATGAGCCCCTCCCCACCGACCCACTGAATTGAATTCAAGCCTGGGAAAAAACTCCCAAAACCCAGATTATACTTCATGAGCCCAAAGGAGAAGGAGGACATGGAAAGATTTATAAAAAAAAACACCCTGGAGAGAAGGTTTCATTGAGCCAGCCAAGCCTAAAGTGGCTGCCCGGTTCCCTTTTTAAGAGAGAAGAAGGATGGCTCTTTAACGTTTATGCGTGGATTATAGGCCCTGAATACAATCAGTGAAACAACCTATACCCGCTCCCCTCATGAAAGACATGCTGTCAACACACCTATCGAAAGGGGAAAAATTTTTTTCTAAACTAGACCTAAGGGAACGCTTCTATCGCTTAGAATCAAGGAGGGGGACGACATGGAAGACTGCATTTAACTGCCCCCTGGGGTGCTATCAATTCAAAGTCTTGCCATTTGGATTACAAGGGGGCCCTGCAGTCTTTATGCAATTAATCAATGACGTTCTAAGGGAGCACCTGTTTAAGGGGGTCCTTGTTTACTTGGACGACATTCTTATCTTTACCGAAACAAAAGAAGAACACGTCAAACTTGTCAGAGCGTTTTTAAAGAAGCTGCGAGCCGCTCACCTATATGCCAAACTCTCAAAATGCGAATTCCACCAGGAAAGGATAGACTACCTAGGCTATCGCATATCCCCACAGGGCATTGAAATGGACCCGGAGAAGGTCAAAGCAGTACTAGATTGGGCACCACCCCGCACCAGAAAGCAACTACAAAGTTTCCTGGGCTTTGCAAATTTTTACCGCCAATTCATCCCCTCATTTGCACAGATAGCCTTGCCCCTCACCAACTTACTAAAAACGAAGGGAAAATCCTCAGTAAAACCTAGCCAGCCACTAACATGGACAATGGAGTGCCAAGCAGCGTTTGAGAGACTAAAGAGACTTTTTTCTGCCGAACCAGTACTAAGGCACCCAGACATGGACAAGCCCTTCATAATACAGGCAGATGCAAGTGATGTGGCAGTGGGGGCTGTGCTATTACAATAAAATGATGATGCAGTATTGCAACCCTGTGCATATACATCCAAGAAA